>NC_142778.1:29683176-29834073 GCF_988280905.1 Pimephales promelas
GTGTTCCCCCAAAATAACCTATTCCATCTTTAGTGGTTTATCAGTAATTTTTTTTTTTTTTTTTTTTTTTTTTGCAATTATCCAGCACAGATGAGCAGAATCATTAGGTGCCCAATAATCATGACTTTATTTAAAATAAACAAATAATGCACAATAAAAAAACAAATTAAAACTATATAATGATAACACTTAAAAAAGAAACGACATAAAATAATATGTCGAAAAAAAAAGAAAAAAAGAAGAAAGAATTCGTCCACTAAGACGGAGCTGCAAAAAAGGTGCGAGTCTGCCATCTAGTGGACACCTTTTTCATAGCCTATTTGTAATAAGTGCCTAGTTTTGTTCATGTTATTACACACTGAAACAAATATTGGTAACACTTTATTTTACAGTGTCCTTGTAG
The DNA here is from genome assembly GCF_988280905.1 of Pimephales promelas. Taxonomy (NCBI): domain Eukaryota; kingdom Metazoa; phylum Chordata; class Actinopteri; order Cypriniformes; family Leuciscidae; genus Pimephales; species Pimephales promelas. The sequence goes on from NC_142778.1 coordinate 29,683,580, forward strand.
CCTATATGTACATGTAAATTATGCTTAATTACAAGCAACTAATCCTCAACCAAACCCTAACCCTATGCTGTAATTAATATTACTGAGTATTTAAATATATAGGAATTACACTGTTACAATTTTGGTTAGCAAAAAGTTAATTTTTGAGTCCTCAGATCTTTTCATCGAATAACTCAGTTGAGCCAGTTTACAAAAATCGCACAATTAACAATGAAAAATAATAGGATGAAATGAAACTCACACAAAAGCTGTAAACGATTTAAGCATTCGTTTAATGTAAATGCTTATATTTGGGCTCAACATTGCAAGGTGAATCATGGCTGCCACAACTACTTGGACACGACATAGCTAAAGAAAAACGCTTACAGCATGTAATAGGACTATAACACATTGGAATGCCAGAGTGCACGTAATTCGAAATGTAAAAACACGAACACGTGACACAATCTGATTTATTTACTCTTGTTCATTGAAACAAAATGTTCAAAAGAACCGATTCTTGGAAATGACTCATCTGCTGATACATTTTCTGGGAAATGTAGCTGATATACCATTTTGTTTAATCAATAAACACTTTTACGAATCTTATTGATGGATAAAATAATCTAGCGAGTGCGTTTCGTTCCAGGAGATCCTTGTCGCTAGTGTGTGATGCCATGTACTCCATTCAAGCAGCGTGAAATCGCGTAATCCTCGCGCTAATTTTTAAACTACAGAGGGATTCCTCAGCATTTGAACAAACACACGTTCTGGTCACGTGCCAAGGCTCAGATCACGCTTGCGCCAGAGAAACAAGATGGCGGAGAGTGCGGAATTGAAGGTAAAGTGTAACCCACAAATTACTGTCAATTAAGCCTTTATAAAAGGCCTGTTCGGTGATGCTTTCCGTCTGACCTGTTCCTGTGATTGACTTTTGTACGAAGCGTCGTTCGGTATTTGATTTAGAAAGCGCTTTATGAGCAGTTTGGAGCCCGGTTAAAGGAACAGTGTTATTGTTGTGATGGATCCAGCTAGCTGCCAGCTAACCCGCACAGCTGTCTGCCTGCTGGTGTGGAATAAACCCTCGTCCACCCGAATTGATATATTAATACGGTTAATTGTTCTTTTAACGTTTAAATGAGGTGTAAAATAATCCATGGGCCGTCAGAGGAGTCGGTCGTATGTGTGAAGCAGCATGTGGGTGGTGCGTAGGCTGCTAACAGGCTGGAGATTCGGTACTTTGACAGTTAGGACTTCTGCTAACCCGCTGCATTTATAAAAGCAGAATTACTGCTTAGTCTCATAACATAGATAGCTGACAACCAAGACTGATTTTTGGGCATCATAGAAACGTTTGAATATTTGTGTTGAGGCTGAATGCTTTGTGTGTTTGCAAAACACAAGATTTTGAGACCCAACCATAGACTACTATGGCCTGTTACTTTTAGTTTCTGTATGTTTTAGTAGGAAGTTCGTGTAACGTTATGTTTACCTAGTACTTACATGAGTGATGTCTTAGGTTTGAGTTGTCCTGCATTGAGACATTTAATTTTGCTTTCTGTTATTGTTGTTAATTTTGATGTTATTGTTTCCCCCACCTGTCCTGTGTTCGTGTAGTCTTGTTTTAATCACGATATGGATTGCTAGTAATCGGTCAGTTATTTGTTGTTATACTGTAGTCAGTGTTACTTATGAAGAGTTCTTAGTGACTGTGACTTTGACAAAATACTGTCAAAAGTAGTTGGTGGTTATTTTTAAGGTTTCCCGAAACAGATAACATGGGCTAAATTGTCTTCTGTGTGGAGTAGAAGTTTCATTCACAAAAACTTTATTTGGTAATATAGGACATTGTTTCTTAATACTCTTGTTGGCAATAAAAAATAGTAATTTAGTAGGGTGCAAAACTGGACGAGTATTATTATGTTTTATTAAGTAGGTTTAAGCTGTACATTTTAAGTGTGTGTCAGTAGAGGAGGGATTTCCTGGGGCTTTGCCATTTAAGACAATTTTATTTGGAGGACAAGAAGGCTGTCAAACGATTAATTGTGATTAATCACATCCAAAATAAAAGTTTGTGTTTACATAATAAGTGGGTGCACTGTGTGTGTGTGTGTGTGTGTGTATATATATATATATATATAATACAACCACATGCATGTATATTTAAGAAAAAAATATTTATATATAAAGTATTTATATGAAATATAAATTATATATACATCTATATACAGTATATACATGAACTTATTTCTTAAATATATACAAGCATGCGTGTGTGTGTATTTATATATATAATAAATTATACTCAGTGTGCACCCACATATATTATGTAAACACAAACTTTTATTTTGGATGCGATTAATCACAATTAATCATTTGACTGTCTAAGGACAAGGTTGGACATTAAAAAAAGGACAATTTGCTGCTAAAAGGCAAATATGAAATATTTAATGGTAACGGGCAGTATTAGCATTAACTGAAAATAAGGAGTTTTGAATTAAGTTGATATGAACTAGTCTTTTTTTTTAAATTATTTTTTAAATAAATATCAATTTGCTATCTTGGACAGTCTTTTAACTTCTAGAATCCTATTACACTGTCAGTCTTGCCAATGTTGTAGGGTATATATTTAAACCAGAAAGCTTAAAAAGAAATGTTATTTGTCTTCATCGCTGATTAAAATCAAGAATGTTTTATTTGCTTTCAACGTTCACCGTCTGAAATAACTCATCAAATGAAATCCAATTTTGAGTTGCAATTAATCTTTGCACTGCCCTAATAAAATGTACACTTGTAGTGTTTCTAATTTAATATTTTACCGTGAAATCTTAATTCTAGCTTTGACAATTGCATTGGAGACCATGCATCAAAATGTTTAGTGTATCGGTCAAAACAAAAGGTTCACAATTTACACAATCCACTTCCTGCTGGTTTTGAAACATAACTTAAAAAATTCTATTGTTTGTGTAATTATTGAGGATAGGAAGTGGTTTATTACCAAGAATTCTGCCTAATTTAATTATCAATTATTATAATTAGATTTATTTTAATGTTATTGAGCATCAATGCATTTGTGGGTTATGCAGATCGGAAACTTGCTTTACGCAGTTACCAAAATGACATCCTTTCAGAGAAGTGCTTCCTTTAGATTATAATGTCTTTGTCATAAATGAGTCAAGGCTTATGACAATAACCACACTCATTGCAACCAAATAAACTAAATCAGTAACCTCATTGTTGATTCAAGCCGTTGTTTTATTAAATGCACTTTTTTCTGTATAGCCAACTATTCAGTCTGTTCTCAGTTTTTTTTAAGAAATTCAGATTATAGAAAAGAGCTTATTATTGTCTTGCTTGCTGGAATTATCTGAGGGCCTAAAGAGATGATCAGTCGTCATTTACTCACCCTCATGTTGTTCTAAACCTGTTTGCTGTTGTTCCTTTTAAAAGAAAAATTCTAAAGTCTGCGATGGTCACACATTTTCCAATCCAGTCTTAATAAATGTGTGCTGAAGCTTTCTAGCATAAACAGCTGGAAAGCAACCTGCAGGGTTTCCTCAGTCATGTAAAGCCATGGAATAGCAGGAAATGCTATTCTTGGAAAATCTTAAAAGGGTGATTGCATGAGAAATATTATTTTTTTTTGACATATAAGGGTATTTTTTTTTTTTTTACCATTGAAACAACATTATTTAGGATTCAAAGTTCATTAAAAAGCAGTTTATGTAAGCAAGCTTCAAAAATGGTTTGATTAGATAATGTGGGACATGTGACATCACACAGGCAAGTGACACATTTTCATGACCTCATATTGGCGTTCAGTCACTTAAAGGAGTAGTTCACTTTTAAAAAAAATGTTTGCTGATAATTTACTCACCCCCATGTCATCCAAGATGTCCATGTCTTTCTTTCTTCTACATGGGGTTGAGTAAATTAAAAATCAAATACAACACATTATAATCACTGAAGCTGTCTACAGTATGCAAATGCCAGTTCATTTCATTATTTTCTATGCCGTGACTTTAACAATCATAAAACTGGCAATTTTACTGACAAGCCTTAAAGTAGCCTCACCTTAATAACCAATAATTTCAGAGAGAGGGTTAGAATGAGGGTTGAACCTCTTGATCAGATGAACCTCAAGGAACTAAGTAAAATAATAGAAAAAAGCCGTGTGAATTTTTACAAGTCAAGTCACCTTATATTTAAATATGAACTTTATACAATACAGATTGCACAGCTATACGGTAATAGGAGGGCTTTTTTCATCACCTGTAGTACTTGTGTCTCGCTAGCTTGTGTAGATAACCTGTGTGCAGCATCCTGTGGTTTGTAGAGGTGTATTTATTAAATGTGTGTGCTTACAGACACAAGAGCCTATTTCCCATAGGGTATACTTACTATCAGTATCATTGACATTGAGAGATAACTTTATGGGGTCAGTTTGAAAGAAATTGATAAAGTAACAGTGAAAATTTATAATTTTTTTCCAGTTAAATACTGTTCTTTTTTGGACTTTCTATTTATCAAAAAATCCTGAATATATATACATACATATACAGTATATACAGCTGTTTTCAATGTTATTTTTAATAATAAAAAAGGTTCTTTCGAGCATATTAGTGTGATATCTGAAGGATCATATTACACTAACTGGACTGAAGAGTGGACCAGCTACTGACAGTTATTTTAAATTATAATATTTAACAGTATTACTGTTTTGACTATTTGATCAAATAAATGCAGTGAGGATTATAGACTTCTCATTTTTTGCATGCAAACATGCCGTCACACACCGATGCAAATCGGTAAATATTTCTTTTATCAAAACTCTTCCATTCTTAAAGTACCGGTAGTACTAGAAAATTTAGAAAGTATTATAAACATCAGAATTTTCATTAACATTGCTGCAGACTGGGTGTATGTACAGAGATAAACAAGCATCGTCTTCTGGTATGCTTTGTTCCTGTTGCCGACACCACCATCTAGCAGTGTGGTTGTGTCCTTGTAGAACGAGACCGGCAACAAACCCTGTGCATTAGCTGATGTTATCACTCCGAATCCGAATGTCTATTTAATGCTTTGTTTTCTTTGCAAAACAGATCGTGTTATTATTTATTTATTTATTTATTTATTTTTACAGAGAACTGTTACACCCCTAGTTTTTACTCAGCTCAAGGTCCACTTATTCCTTTGTCGTCACAGGGTTATAGGGCCCTCGGGGAGGATGAGCTAATCCTAATAACAGTTTAAACTAGGAGTGTTTGCTCCCTTCATTCTCCTCTCTCTGCTGGCTGTTGACTGAGGATTTCAACTATTGAACTTGACAAAGAGTATAGTGTTGCACGGTATACTGGTACTACAGTAATATTGCAATACTAAAGCTTCAAAATACTGGCGACGCCATTGTGTTTTTGTAAACGGTATCGTCAATACACCTCATTGAGTGTTTCCTGATGCTTCAGTTCATTTTGCTATGAGATAAAGTTGCACCTTGTTCACCGTTTATCAAGGGATGATGAATGTCACATCATAGTTTTGTTAACACTGATTTAATTTGATTGGTAACAATAGTTATTCCAGTTATTCATTCTCATTAACCCTAAAACCGTATTCTGGACAAATGTGGGCAAAATAGTTTTGATTTATTTTTAAAAAATACTTCCCTTGATCTGAGACTTGGCTTGGCTTGGCTTGGCTACTTTGCCTCCTGAACAAACACAATTTTTTGACTCAATTCTACAATGTTAAGTGGGTGAAAAAAACCCTCCTTAATCTTGTATTTGGGTCAAAAATGAGCACCCATAGAAATGAATGGGGAAATTAAGAGCATTCTAAAATAAGCCAAAATAAGACATCAGGTGACAGCAAAGTCACTTCATCTTTAGGTTTTAGCGCTAAGAACTTGTTGGAATGATATTTTTTAAATGTAGTTAAAAAAAACAACAACATCAAAATAAGCATAATTTACATAGAAAATATGGTACTTTTTGAAGTAAATAAATTCAAAAATACCGCCAAAATAAAAAAACAAAACATTATCGAAGACAGTAATATAACAGTGATCTATAATAAATAAAAATTAGGATCACACCTGAGTCCTCTGTGCCCACATTTGTCCACAATTACAGGATTAAGAGCTATAAAGTGAATACGGTTTGAGGGTTAATGAAGTGTCAATGGAAAATCTGATCTGTTTTAATTCATGTATTTATGAAAGTTTGGTTCGTTTTGTGGATTTGCATGGTAGCGCAATACTTCTTTGTATCTTGATGCTTCAGCTAGTATAGTGTTGTAAGACATTTTTATGGTGTATTGGCAACCCTACAAGAGTATACTTTTAGGGATGTTCATTTGATCTTAAAATTTTGAAATTTATGCTGACTAGATATATGATTTACCAGAAAGTTCAGGCTTTCCCATGGGTTCTTTTTTTGAATCGCCAAACTTCGGATCGCTCTAGGTTTACATTTGGGGCCGTTCCTCACTACGATAGGACGAGCAAGAGTCTCATCATCTGGCTATACCAGCAGTGAAGCCGTTTATTTGTGTTGGGTGGTGGGGTGGGTGGAAATTAATAAAGAGTGTTTGTGTAAGTATTTGTGTGAGCAGTCCAGTTGGCACTTGGCAGTAAACTGGGGAGGGGACTGTGGTCTCTCCGAGGTGAAGAAATATGAGCTTTCGCTGGTCTGTGGTTCTCTTGTTTTCCCTGGAGCTGTTCTCCACTGCTTTTGTTATGAAAACTCACTGGCCCAGGCTCAGGCTTGATTTTCCCTTCCCCCACTATCTCAGCCTCTTCACCACTCTGCCTGCCCATAGATTTTAATAGAATCCAAATGCCGGTACCACCAACACAGCCCTTTATAGTCTCAGAATATCCGAGAATGACAGGGGAGGTAAAGTCTGCTGTTCTGCACATGAGAAGTGGCTTTGATCCCACACATGTAGGTGTTAACGTTTGCACATGTGCTGAAACTTCCTACATGGGGGTCATCACAATTACATGTCTGCATCAGAAACTACACAACACAATACAAACGTTACAGCCTAAAAATCTGATATGATCCTCGTTTGGCAAACCGAACCGTTTGTATTCTCACTGACTAGCCTTTTGGCCAACATAACAATGTAGCCTATGACTTATGGCTTACAATGAATGCTCGTCCAAGACTGAGCCTGAAGCTAATTTAGTCCTAAAGCTGGCATACGTGTAAGAGTAAGTGTATGTGTAAGACATATAAATCAGACTGGATAACCATTTTAAACCACCCTCATTCAGTTAACCTGAGTTAGGTTGACGAATGTTTAAATAGAAAGTAAACGCTGACTTGGAACTGCCTACTGTTTATCAGTAATTGCAACATGAAGAAATGGGTTGGAAAATCTGTTAAAAAATACACTTAATTTTTTTTTTAATATTTTTATTCTGCAAGGATGTATTAAATTGATTAAAATACTTTTATAATGTTTTACATTCCTTCTATTTCAAATATGTGTTGTTCTTTGTAACTTTCTGTTTATCAAAGAATCCTGAAAAAAAACAAATCACAGTTTCCACAAAAATATTAAGCAGCACAACCATTTTCAACATTGATAAAAAATAATAAATGTTTGACAGCTGAAAATTCAGCTTTGCCATCACAGGAATAAATTGCATTTTAAAATATATTCAAATAGAAAACTGTATTAATTTGTATTTTGTAATAATATTTCATACTGTTTTTAATTTTAAAAAAAATCGTACCAACCCCAAAGTTTGAACGGCAGTGTGTTTTAACCATTTATTATTACAATTTCAATGCTTAAGAGCATTGTTTGAATTTGAAAAGTTTAATAGTTTATTTTCATTTATTTACTCAACCTTAGGCTGTACCAAACGTGTATGCTGCTGTCTTCATTGATCAACATTTTGGGGTGAACTATTCCTTTAACCTAGTCAAATGCTCTCTGAATTATTTGTTTTGGCAATTGCATAATTTCTCTGCTGTTTCCTCTCTTTTAAAAACAGCAAATGGTGATGAGCCTCCGTGTCTCAGAGCTTCAGGTTCTTCTGGGATATGCAGGCCGCAACAAACATGGAAGGAAGCACGAACTCTTGACCAAAGCATTACATTTGTTGAAAGCCGGCTGCAGCCCTGCCGTGCAGATGAAGATCAAGGAGCTCTACCGCCGCCGCTTCCCCACAAAGATGGTGTCCCCGACAGACCTGTCTCTCCCTGGCATACACTCCACATCTGGAGGAGCTCACGCAGGCCTGCCCACCAGCCTAACACAGCTGGGATTTGATGGGCACGGTTCACCGTCTCTACTACCTGTCGCACTGCTTGGGCCAAAGCATGAGCTGGGCCTGCCCCACCTGCCCTCCGCCCTTCACCCAGTCCATCCAGACGTCAAGCTACAGAGGCTGCCCTTCTACGATCTACTTGATGAGCTTATCAAACCCACCAGTTTAGGTGAGTAAAAGGAATGATCCCTAACAGTTATCAACTAATTGATTAAGGTTGAATTGTGCTTCTAATGTTGCTTGTCAGAGAGGGATTTGGACATTAAAGCCCTTTCCATGTAGTTTTCTCTAAATTCATCTCTTCTCAAACATATTTCTTCGTCCTGGTTGCACATAAACAGTTTTGTGCCATTTCAACTGCTGCCGTTTAAGTTATTTAGCCCAGGGGGGTTTAAACTTTCTAGAATAACCCACAAATATGGTGCAGCCCGAAACTATAAACTTAGCTACGCATTTTTGTGTGTAATTTATACTGTGGGAAATAAATATTTTTTAAGGTTATGTTGTTACAGTGTAATTACTTTTCACAGTTACTAATATTAATTAATTGTGTTCATTTATAGGGTTACTGTTAGACTTAGGGTTTGGCTTAGGGTTAGTTCCTTTTGTAATTTTGTAATCATATATTGTTATTAATATAAGTGCATTACGTGTAACAAAGTTACCTTAAATAAAGTGTTATCGTAATTATTATATTTTAAAAACAACAACATATTTTTGATTATATAGCCTAATTCACTTTTATATTTATGTTTGTATCAGTATATCGCTAAGAAAAGCATCTGTTTGGAGCTTGTGGTCATGATAAAACTAACTAGACATTCGGACAACCCACTGACTAATCAATTTTGAAAATCTTTAGATTTGTACAATGGGCCTCTCTCGAAGACTTCTCCTCCCCCATTGATGCAAACATAAAGGTGCTCTTCAAGTGATTTATGGCTTATCAGATTGGACAGAGGCCACCTGTGCTATATTTAGTCATCCAGCTCAAGCTAAGAATAAAAGGCCAATATGGAAAGGAAGTTACATTAAGCCCAAAGGCTGTCTAACTGCCTTTGATAGTTTAGATGTTGTGTTTTTCTCTGGTTTTGCTCTTTGAGATGTTTAGAGAACTAGTCTTAGTGACCTCACTTCTGGGATTTTTCAAATGCAAGCCTGTCATTGTATTCTCTCAATGGAAATGACTACCAAAGTGGGTCCTCAAAATCAATGTATGGAGCCAGTCAGGCCAAACTCCATCAAAAATTGAGTTGCAATGATTCAGTTGCTGAGCAGATGGCAGCTTGAATCAAATCTAGGTCCTTAACCAATGCTTAACTGCTCATTTTGGAGTGCGGAAGCATGCTACCTTTTTTCAAGTTTCATTTCCTTACAAGGACTCTTATAGAGTTCAGTTTGAGTGCAAATTGCTACATAATAACTGCTTTTTGCTATGCAATGCAAAGGACCCTGTAACATTAAATTGCTTCCCAAGCAACTTCCAGGAAACTAGATGGTCCTTCTTCCATATTGCGTTGAAGCCCCTCGGACTGAACGTTCTTTCTAGGTCAATGTGATGAATTTTGAGTTGTTTGAGCTGAGAGTGCAACCAGTGTTGATGAAGCTTTAACACAGCCGAGAACTGAGAACAGATTAATCATCTGCCAGCATCTCACTGTTAAACTCTCTCCACTTCAATTGGAATAGATTTTCCTCTTCACATCACTGCTCAAGGAAAGCACACCTCCAATGTCAATCTCGTTCATTGAGTTCAGCCACCTATGTGTGCCTGTAAAGGAGCTGATAGAGCTTCCTCTTATCTCTCTCACTCTCTCTTGCTTCTGAAACCCTTGCTTCATTTAAGGAGATTGGGTTATGTAACCCAGGCTATTTTTGGATCTGTTGTGTAGAGTTTGGCTTTGAACTAAACTGCAACAGTGTTTAAAAGTGGTTCCACTGGATAGGACCAGCAACCTTGTGTGTGAAACTGAGATGCTGCTTTGCTTTCAGTTCGAGATTCACTTTACGTACTGTTGGATTTTTCTGAAAGTTCACTTTCAAATACTATTCTGTTCGCTGCTCGGTCAAGGATGCCGTCACAAAATATGCAAATATATATATTATAAATAAGCAAAAGTATGTGGACCAGCAAAAACCATTACAAAGAAGTTGGTCCGACTCCTCCCTAACAGTTTCCTTTTGAGTAAACACCCCAGACTTACTGAAGCATTTCTTTATGGACTGTACGATACAGAAAAGCTCTCCAAACATTTGCTAACTTGGAAGCACACAATTCTCTAAAATGTGTATTTTATCTAAATCAATGTTAAATGGATTAAATGGACTATTCTTTGTGTTGCCTGATCTGTGCTGTTTTGTTATAGAGAGTCATATTTGAATGGTAAACATGATTAAATTCCTTATAATTATGTTTTAAAATAATTGAATTGTCATTTTTTTAACATTATTATTATTTTGATTGTATTACTTTTGATATTAAGTGTCTTCTCTCTGTTTTTTATCGATGGTGATGTGGTGGTTTCTCCATTTTCTATAATAGTCTCCTCTCTTATTGTTTTACAGCCTCAGACAGCAGTCAGAGGTTTCAGGAAACATGTTTTGCGTTTGCACTAACGCCTCAGCAAGTTCAACAGATCAGCAGCTCAATGTAAGTGTGTGTGTGTGTGTGGAGGGGGATATCAAATTACATCGTAGGACAAGATACCATGGTGCAAGTGTTTGAAATGCCCCAACTAATTTTGTGCTTTTGAAACATTTTAAATACTATAGTTATTTCAGCCAGAACTGAAAACCAGTTGAATTTAAAAACGGTTGTGCCGTTTACCTGGTCATGTTAGATATCTTCATCTTGTAGTTACATAGCCGGCGATAGTGCTTATCAGGCGTGCCAAGCGAGCGGTCCTGTAGAATGTTTGGTATGCTTTTCTCTCCTACGCTCTATCACACATTCCTTTACTCCCACCCTCTTGTCTCGACAGGGACATTTCTGGGACCAAATGTGACTTCACCGTGCAAGTACAGCTAAGGTATGATAAAACAAGTTTCAACTAAAGATCTTATAAATAATTAGTGTCATTTTTCTTGCTGCTATTGTTTGTTACTGTTTTGTATTATCACAAAATCTTATGATAATGTCAATTAAATTTGTATTTCACATTTAAAATAGCAAATTCTTTGCAGTGCTGTTGAATATTGTGTATTCTAATGTGATGTTTCTCTTTTGAGGCTAACATACTCCCATCTTCAGAGCTTTCTTTTGTTTGGGTTTCTGAGAGAGTCTTGGAAATCTTTTCCCACACATTCCTAAAAGAATCTCAACACATATTTTTCAGGTTTTGCTTATCAGAGACAAGTTGTCCTCAGGAAGATCATTTCCCACCCAACCTTTGTGTAAAAGTGAATGGAAAACCCTGTAACCTCCCTGTGAGTCTGGCTTTATTTTTGGTCACAAATCAGCAGGAATCGTTCAGTCCGTCTGCCAATGACAGACAAATTGTTTGAAACGATGATTAAATTCAACACATGTATGTTAACAAGTAGATTTAAAGGGAAAGTTCACACAAAAGCATTTACTCACCCTAATGTTGTTTTAAACCCATAATACCTTTATTAATCTTCGCAACACAAAATAAAGATATTTTAAATGAAATCTGAGAGATTTCTGTCCATCCATTGAAAGTCTGTTAACCCAAAACTGACGCTTAAAAACATTCAAAAGGAGATCATAAAACACAAATAAAAAGATTACATATTTTTTTACATCTTCATTGTCAACATCTTTGACTCTTATAACAAATTAACGTTTCTTTTTGTGCTGGTCCTCAGGGATATCTTCCTCCAACCAAAAATGGAGTGGAGCCAAAGCGGCCGAGCAGACCCATCAACATTACCTCCCTGGTTAGGTTGTCCACAACAGTTCCCAACACCATTGTTGTCTCCTGGACGTCAGAAATAGGAAGGGTAATGAAAGTGAAATCTGTTTGAAATTGTTTCTTGATTGTTTCTCTGAAATTGAAACACCACTGTCACGTTGCTCAGAATGTGTTTCTAAAAGCTGTGTTGTCCATACAGAGCTACTCCATGGCAGTGTACTTGGTCCGACAGCAGTCCTCCTCAGTTTTGCTACAGAGACTACGATCAAAAGGCATTAGAAACCCAGACCACTCAAGAGCACTCAGTAAGTTTACTCACGACCCAAATGGTTGAATTCGAGGTATGCGCAACAAACTTCCGTATTTTTAAAAACCGGTTGCATTGCTTCTTTAAAAATAGAGATGTTTTCCTCTAGATGCATTCAGAGGAGCTGCCAAAGATGTCCATCGCATATGCAGATTGAAATCTAAAAAAATTTTCCTCTCAAAATCAAATAAAACGCCAACAATACAAATAACTACTTTAGGTTAGCAGATTACCTTAAAAGTCCATAGATGTAGTTGTCAGTTCATACTGGTGTAACACTTTCTCAGACTAGCACATACAAAAACTTCCTGTTAGTTCTTGTGGCGTTCGAGATAAAGCCTATTAAACCTTTACATTCTGAATATTACAAACAAATGCAGATTTTTGGCATGATTTTCTGACCTTCACTTACCAATGCTCCCATTTAACATTAGTTTTAATAAAGTGACCAAAATAAATAGTTTTTTTTATCTCAATAACTTACAAAATCTCATTTAAGCTGCCTGTTCACCGTAAGAGTTTTGCCTTCTGTGCCCTCTCTTCAGTCAAAGAAAAGCTTACCGCCGACCCTGACAGTGAGATTGCCACCACCAGCCTGCGAGTCTCCTTACTTTGTCCGGTATGTGGACCCTCAACCCTCAATAAAGTTTTTTTATTTCTCTTAAAGGGATTCTGGTGAACCTTGTGACATTCCTTTGGACAAAATTGCATTAACCGTTTTGTCAGAATAAGTCCTTTCTGACTTTCCATATAGTGTTCGTTTTCATTTTAATAATTTTGAGTGTTGGAGAATAAACCACAAGCCAGCAGTTTAGGAACAAGATAGAACTGTATAATCATAATTCAGTTATAAAGTTTGGAAGCCATATGTGGCCATTTAATGTATTCTAACATAATGTGTGTCCATCTGTGTGTAAATGAACAGCTCGGAAAGATGCGGTTGACGATTCCCTGTCGAGCGCTCACCTGCTCGCACCTACAGTGCTTTGATGCTACGCTCTACATCCAAATGAATGAGAAGAAACCCACCTGGGTGTGTCCGGTCTGCGACAAGAAAGCTCCATACGAGCACCTTATTATTGACGGGTCAGTACTGGTCTCACCTTTCACACCTGGGATTGTGGGCCATCTAAAATCTACAAAAACTCTGTTTTGCTTTAATGTACCAGTCATTGCCTAATGTGTATGAGCATCTATACACAACTGTTCAAAAGGCTGTTCAAAAAAGTCTCTGAGGCTTACCAAGGCTGCATTTATTTGGTCAAAAATACAGTAAAAAAAACTGAAAAATAGTTTTTTTCTATTTCTAATAATATTTTAAAATGTAATTTATTCCTGTGGTTCTTTTTTCTAGCAGCAATTACTCTAGTCTAGTTTATCCAGTGTCAGGAATCATTCTTATATGATGATTTGCTGAATTTTTTTAAAGTTGAAAACATTTCAAGTTCTTAATATTTTCATGGAAACTAATTATTTTTTCAGGATTGTTTTGATGAGTAGACAGAAACTCTTTTGCAACATTCTAAATATCTTTACTGCCACTTTTGATCAATGTGCCATTGCTTTATGAAAGTATTATTTTCCTCTTTTTCAAAAAAACGTTATCTTACTGACCTTAAGTTTTTGAACAGCAGTGTGTCTTGTCAAAATTGAAGTCTCTGCAATGTTGTTGTTGTTTTTTGTACTGTATTTTAAGTTTTTTGTTGTTGTTGTTGTACAGGTTGTTCATGGAGATTCTGAGCAGTTGTGTGGACTGTGATGAGATTCAGTTTAAAGAAGATGGCAATTGGGCTCCTATGAGATCCAAGAGAGTGGTACAGGAAGTGTCAGCATCGTCAAACGGCATTGATGGTATTACCACAAAGGCTGTTATATATGTTATGAGTTATGGAGACAATAGACAGTTGTGTCTCGGTCCTGTAGTAAAGTGTGTAGATATTTGCAGGGTACCGTATTAAACATAAAATGAGATGGACTTGACTTGCTTTTTGAAGATGACTTACTCTCTTGTAGACTCGTGTCGGTCGGTTGTATCGGACCACAGAAACAGTTCGTCCCATAGCAGTAAGAAAGTTGAGGTAATTGACTTGACGCTGGACAGCTCCTCAGATGATGATGATGATGATAACGACGAGCCTCCACCTAAAAGACCCTGTCCATCTTTATCTCCCATCTCCCCACCTGCCAACAAAGGGTGAGAATTTATATTTCAGTTTAAAACCCAACAAATGTTTTTGTGAAACGTCCTTTTAAAAAGTGTGTTATTTTTGGCATTTGGATTCATATTTTGTCATATAATCCAAAGATGTTCAGACATTTTGAAATGTGGTTTAAATGTCTAGATCATTTTAAAACCTCTGTATGTTACTTTTTATTTATTTATTTTTTGCTGTAGAGTGTTAAATCTACATCATCAGACGTCTCCTCTGGCACGGGCTCCCAGCATGCCTGCAATGGAGACAAACTACATCCCTCCCCCTCCTCCTCTCATCCAGGATTATCGTCACTATTACCACACCGCCAATGACCTGTCAGGTAACGCTTCATTCCACTGATAGAATATTTTTCATTTTTAATATGAGTGTGCCTACTAGCTCAAACGGCACAGTTCATCTTGACCTCGTCGTTTGTTCGTGCTCAGTTGAATTGGTTGTCATTCAGTTCAAAGGTTTGGGTTTGGTGAGATTTAAAAAATTCTGCTGCATTTTTTAAAATAAAATCAAAAATACAGTAAAAACAATTTTCTATTTCAATATATCAGAATGGAAGCATGCATTTGAAATGAAAACATTATTACATTTTATATAGAGCTGCATGATTCTGGATAAATTGAGAATCAACAATTTTTGGTTCAAATAGAGATACAGACAACTAAACAAAATAACATGTGATTTTCTAGAGGTTCTTAAAAAAGGTTGATTGCTGCAGTCTATCAAAAATATTTAATTCATTTGAATTGTTTTTTTAACTTTTTGAATGAATAATTTAATGACTTGATCTAAAAGACTTCACTTGTTTCATTATTGGATGAATCAGTGTTTTTGAATGAATCTCTTGAATGAATGATTCAATGACATACATTTTTGGTGTAACAATGTAATTGATGCAATCTTATTTGATGCTTCAAGTTATTTTCCAAAGATGATTTTCTCTATTTAGATCATCACTACCGTAGTTTATATCCGAAAAAAACAAACTTTTATCTCTTATGATCATTTGAATTATTGCAAGATACGGAAGCCTTTTCATACCTATACATGACAACCGCTGTCTCTAGATCAGCGCCAACGCAAATCAGAATGTTCACTGTGAACAATGGTTTAATTCACACAAGCGAATCGTTATCATTTAGGAATTGTTTCTGAATCTTTCTATGATTTATCATGCGTCTTTAATTATAAATATAGTTTAGCCAAATAATCTTTGTATATACATTCAATCTGGGATTTCATTTTATTTAATCCAGTGAACAAAGTTTTTGGATTCTAAAAGAAATTCTAGGCAAATTTAACCCAAGCAACTTTTTTTCTTGTTCTACAGATCTGAATTTCTTCTCATTTTTACAAGGGGACAATCACCAGGTAGGTTCACTCTCTGAAACAGCAGCACATCACAGCTAGAGGGCAGCATTGTTCCTAATCAAACGTCTATGTTTGACCACATCTGGTGCCAAACTACATGGATGGAGGACAGACTGAGAGAGAATTAAAATACAAACTTTTTTCAAATTAAACATCAACATAATCTAAAATTGTTGTTGTTCCAGCATTATAACATGGTCATGGCCGCAGCAGCCGCCGCCTCAGCCTCTGCGTCAGCCTCAGAAGACCATGAGCTGCTGCTGAACCGTTTCATGCCCTATGGTTCGTCACAGCTCTTCCTGGAGCAGTCGGGGACGTCGGCGAACAGCTCGCTAGTGCCTGCCAACGGCAGCGGGGGCAGCAGCAGTGGAAGCAGCAGCAGTCTGGTGTCCTCCAGCAGTCTGAGAGACAGCCACACACACACCGGCGCCTCCCGCTCGCGCTCAGACGCCGCCGCCTCCGTAATATACGGCTCCATCCCCGATGTCATATCACTGGACTGACCACACTGGGGCGCCCTGCAAACGGACAAGCTTTTATCACAAACAGCTGGAGGGCGGAGAAGGAGCTTTGTGCACTCGTGATAGGATTTAGACATGATTGGGGGGGAAAAAAGAGAACAAAGACTTTTGTAAAGAGAAGAATAAAATTGCTGTGTACAGAGAAGAAAAATCTATTTTCAGTTTTACTTTTGTACATAAACAATAGGACGCTGCCTACCCAGTGAGTGACTTCAGTTGGTATTTTCTCCATGGATACTGAAGATTTTTCACTGCTCTGTGTGTTGTTCCTCGATTATCTTATTCTGTACCTTTTATACTTTTTTGCTATTTTATTTCACTTCAGATAATTATTTTAGTCACAGTAATAGAATGGCAGTCATCTTCATCATTTTTATTTCGAAGACTCTTTCCCTCAGCCATGGTTTGATCAGTGAGGGAACATCACATTATTTAATGCCATTATCCTGTGCAGGTAATTTATTATTGCTTTAAGTTATGTAGGATGTATGCTGTACAGAAGCATTCCCTTATGCCAATACAGGATCTAGCCACGACATGCTTGAACAGTCGACAGAGGTCACATCTTATTCCAGCTACACTTTCTCATTCATCACCACGTTAATTACGTAAGAAGCGGAGTTTAAAGGCATCAGTACCCAGATTCGCTAGTAAGTAGACTCTTGTACTTTTATTCACGATCGTATATCCTTTGATGATTTTTTTTCTGAACTAAACCTCAAGAGATGAGGTGAGGTTTGCAAAAACAGAGCTGAGGGTATCGGACACTTTAGTATACCTCATTTAGTGTGTTGCAAAGATGACTGAAAAATAACCAGAAGGATGTTGCCGTAGCCGTAGTGCAGCAAACCTATATCAAATGCCATTTTAAAGGTCGAGAACACAACGTATGAAATGACATTTTCTCGAGGTCTGTGTTGGCTTGGGCTACAATTACAATTGGAACCAACCGTTCCAACGCAACCGTTATCTGGGTTTTGAAAGTGTGTTTGGAAGGTGACCGAATTGCAACATAATCTGTGCTGTCTATTTTCATCTGTGTTAAACTGAATTTATTTATTTTATCTATATATTATATTTTTACTATTTGTTTGATGATCATGCATTTATTTCGTAATTATTTCAAGAGCTCTTAACACTTGCTTTGCTTCGTACAAGTAGCTAATTACGTGTCCTCGTCTCTTCTTCTCTCATATTTGTACTATATGAGACTTCTTCTGAGGCATTAATTCCACAATCATACTTGCTGTGTCAGATTCAACTTTGGTTGAAGTGAAACTGTTTAAAGGACAAAAGCCAGCTGGCTTTGTTGTGAAGTGACAGCTGTATTTGATTTGTCATTGATTGTCCTGCATTAAAAAAAAAAAAAAAAGGTTGTGGAACCGCTAATGTTGGACCTGGAACGTTAGAACGTACTTTTAATCACTCGGTGACAGCCAGTGCACAGTTCGCTAACCTTTCTGAATGAGTGATTTTTGTATTCAAAGTGTTGAAAATTAACAATTGGATTGATGAACCCATGCTCGTTTAATTTATATATTTTTACATTTGCACTGAGTTACGTAATAGCACACAAAATTGAGACGGCCATCGTTCTACGCAGATCTACCATTTGACATCGCACTGAAATCATACATTTCACGTGCCCGCTGAACCGCTACGTCCTTGAAGTAAACCACTAGACAGTCAGTCTGTTATAGCTGTACCAATAACTGGCAAGTATGAACTCTCTGCCTTAAGTTCTTCTCTTACTGTATGGTACGCTATGAGAGAAACCATTATGTACAGGAAACCAATACCAGTTTGTACAAAATATTATATGAATTATTTATTATTTGAATTGGGATACGTTGTTTACTTAATGAATGTTACTTGTTTATGTAGAGAGCGGTTTAGCTGTAATAAAACAAATACATTAAATCTTTTCTATTTCTGTCTTATCTGTATTTTGGTCTTTATTTGACCTCTGGTTGCAGAATACTTAATCCCTATTTCACACTTAGAAATTGTCTGTATTTTTTTTTTTTTTTTTTAATACAGAGCAATAACAACAACAAAAAAAGAGTTAAACTTCACTTTTGTTTTATAATTTGATTGACAAAGAGATCGAGTGTTTTTTTTTATCACAAGTGAATGCAAAAATACTCAACATTACAGTTTATGGATTAAAGGCTGGGAAGGTTTTTGTTGCAGAAACTTTTCTTGTTATGCTGGTTTGAAAGTCTCTTCGAATTCTTATAGCAATCAATAAGTTAAATGGTCTAAATGCATTTTTTACGTACGTAAACATCAACTGTGGAAGGTGTAGGACTATAAAATGTTCATCCAATCAATGGTCCAATGTCCTATCTGGCTGTCAAGACGTCAGTGATAGAGCACCGCAACTGAAACAGCAACCACCTTTTACAGTTTTTACACGCCATGACTATATATGCCTAGCCTGGATGTCAGCCCGAACCCTGACTAGAATATGAGTATGACGAAGTCAGGCTAATATATGCCTATATATGCATAACTATAACTTCCTTTTGTTCTGTTATGCTGTGGATGACTAGACTCCTGTTTTGAAATGTATCCTTCTTCTTTGTCTGTCTGAGTGACACTTGATGACAATAGGGTGATGTAGGCCCTAAAACATTTGAAAAAATATTTTTGTTTAAGCTTTGGGTAATAAATTTAACCATTTATTAAACAAAATAATTACAAAAATTTCCACCCTATAGGGAAAAATGAACAACAGTTTCAAATACTTTCTAATTTATGCTGTGAACATTATCGTAGACAACTCGTCAGTTAATAAATTATCAGGAAATATAAGTATTAAATATGAATTGTACTTGTTTGTACATCATTTCACATTTTTTCGTTTTCAGAGACAAATGCCTTAAAGGCTTTTTTGTTTACTTTGTGAAGTATTGCATTATTGATACAACAGTCCATTTTAATTGTCACTGGATTATTAATATGTTTTTTGTTGATTTTAAAAAGAAATGCGTAACAGGGTGGATGATTTCCTATATCTCTCAAATACAACCCTTATTAGTTTAGTTTTAACTGGATTTAGATGGGAAACAATAAAAGAACTCAAAATACACTATTCTTCAACTTGAAACATGAATTACTTTCCCAATCACTTACTTTCCCAATCACTATATGTTCACTCTCAGTGTCCACTGATTTAATTGGATGGACTATCAGAGTGGGGGTCAAGAGCCCAACTCAAACAAACACTCATCTATAATGGTGACCTGAAATTCGGTTTTCTCCTTCAGTGATTCTGCTTGTTCAGGTGTCTTCAATAATGCTCAATCATCAATTATTCACTTAATTATCTCATTAACTTTACCACTCAGCTCAGAGTTTAATTGAATGGCTTAAAATTACTTCCATGATGTTGAAGATACATGAACAAATTATGTTTGTACGAAACCCAGTTATGTGGAACCGGTGGAACCTGTTTACATAAAAAAGTTAAGTAAAGCCAACACATCATTTTTTTGAGTTGCCAACAATAAGTCTATTCGTGAAATTTCACATAATTTCACTAAACATTCCAAGGTCAACTGTTAGTGGTATTATAAAAAGTGGAAGCAATTGGGAACAACAGCATCTCCGCCACGAAGTGGTGGTCACTTGAAGAAAAAAAGGCAGAATTGTTATAATTTGTTAAAAATGTTATATGTAAATGTCATATTTAAAAATATATATAGGCTATATTATGCTATAAATACAGGGCTGTGCAAATACACTGCATATGTGAATATAATATATTATTACATTTTATTAATATTATTATAAGTTACAAAAGCTTTCACTGGGGCTGTAAGGTAAACTTTTGTCCATTTCAGGTGCTAATATGTACATTTTAGGTGTTAATATGTACATTTCAGGTGCAACTATGTACATTTCAATTGCTAATATGTACATATAGGCGCTAATATGTATCATTGAGGTACCAATATGCAGCCTTTAGGTACAAAAGTGTACCACAGTCCCAGTGACAGCTTTTGTACCTTTTTTTCTGGGAGTGTATTGTTTCAAATTCATGTTTTCATAGACTATCATTATGTCCGTTTAACGGCTTGCAAATTGCAACCAGACGTCGGTTGGCATTCACGATTCCCGCGTTACCAAGGGATATAAAACCCCAATCATTCCCACCCTGGGTGAGTGAGCCTCGGTCATATAGGTCTCTAGCCAATCTTTGCACCGCATGGGCGGGTAATACTAATGCGCGTGTACATGTAGATCTATTAGAAGAAGCTCACGGCTGGTGGTCAAACCGCTGACAGAACCTCTTCAACACAACTGAAGTAGCCTAGTAGCCTATAAACAGTAGCTGAGCACAGCGCGCGCGCAGGTCACACGCGCCATTGGATGCTTAACTATGGGTGACCCTTTTAACAGCAGCAGCAGGGTGTTTAACCGAACCCTTCAGGGTCATGTCACTTTTGGAAATCTGGAGGACATTGACGTGACTGCGGACAGGAGTCCGGTCTTGAGGATCATGATCTCCGTGGTGTACATTCTCGTGTGCGCAATAGGCTTATTTGGGAATTCGCTCGTCCTTCTCATCATGAGGGTGAAACATTGCAAACAGAGGACCACCACCAATGTGTTCATCATTAACTTAGCTGTCACAGACATCCAGTTCGTTCTGACATTACCGTTTTGGGCGGTGGATACCGCTCTGGATTTCAGCTGGCCGTTTGGAGACGCCATGTGCAAGATCATCCTCTCCGTCACTGTGATGAACATGTACGCCAGCGTCTTCTTCCTCACTGCAATGAGCATCACTCGATACTACTCCGTTGCTTCAGCCACCAAGAGCAGAGTCCGACCCCCAGCATCGTGCTCTGTCAAGTGGGTTTGCGCGTTTTTGTGGGTCGTTGCCACAGTCGCCACCGCGCCAACATCCATTTTCTCCACTGTGACAATCGTGGCTGGAGAGAAGCTCTGTTTACTAAAGTTTCCCGCCGGACACTACTGGCTAGCATTTTATCATTTGCAAAAAATTATGATCGCTTTTATTCTGCCCATGTTGATCATTTCCGTGTCCTATTTGTTGCTTCTGAGATTTGTGAGAAAACGAAATCTGAGTAACACTCATTCAAACCGCAAGATTCATGTTACCAAATCTATCACAGTTGTGGTTCTTTCATTCTTTCTTTGCTGGATGCCAAACCACGCAATTACATTTTGGGGTGTGCTGGTCAAGCTGAACGTGATTCACTGGGATGAGGCTTATTATATTGTCCATACTTATGTATTCCCTGTGACTGTTTGCTTAGCGCATACCAATAGTTCCTTAAATCCTTTTATTTATTGTCTTACGAGAAGGGAATTGAGAAAGAAACTGAAAAATTGTCTGTCAAATATTGCCCCTTGGTTATTCAAAAGGTCTCTTCAGAAATCTAGAAGGCCTGCGTGAACTGAGATGCGGCACAAACGCATGGAAATTAAAATTGCAGATCGACTAATAATATTTATGCTGAAGCAATGTGTACATTTGAATGTTTAATTGACACAATTATAGTAAAATAATTATCATAAAAATATGCAATATTAACCTATTATTATTATATCACCAATATTATTATTAAGTTTAGTTGAACGTAATAATTATTATTGGGTGCTTTTTTTTAGAGTCCACACTGAATGTATTGCTATAAAAACAATATCGATTAAGCTGAAAATATGGGTTTAAAAATGGTCAAACTGATGATTGATATCTGTAATTTAAACAATGGGTGTAATTTAACCCTTTGTTACACTGAGAAGTTCAAAAAAGCATAATTGAAAATGACTATTAAAACAACAATAGGCTTTGTCTTTACAAATATTAAATCATATCAATTGTAAACGTAAGCAACCCTGACCCTGTTGTGATTAAGATTGACATGATATGAATAACTCATTATGATGTAAACAGTAGGCCTACTTCTGACCACAATTTCAATTTCTGATTACAAATTACATGAATTGCACTTAGTAGATTAGGCTACTCATTTTAGGTTATGTATTCTAACTACTTTTTGATTACTTTTAAATGAACTTTGACCTAACTCGTTTATGATTTAGATTTGAATGAGATTATTGTGTACCATAAATATATGGTACACAATAATCTCATTCAAATACTGCATATATTCTCTAATCACAGGCGTATGGTAACGACTGAACCAAGTCTAATGGCTTTATTAACCCCCTGGAGCCGTATGGATTACTCTTCTGATGGATGGATGCAGGGTTTTTTGGGGCTTTAAAATATATGGTAACATTCACTCTCATTATAAAGTGTGGACATTTTAATATAACTCTGATTGTGTTTGGCTGAAATAAGAAAGCCATATACCTATAGGATGGCTTATATGGGGAGTAAATTATGGGATAATGTTTGTGTGAACTAATCCTTTAAGCATTATACATTATGCCTGGATTTCCTCAATTTATTTCTCAAAAAAAAAAATGAAAATTGAAAATAAAAAGAATCAACATAACCGATTGAACACTAAAAATATTTATATTTCATTTGTTCACTTGCATGTCAATGTGACCATTATCCAAGATCAGAGAACTGTGAATATGTTATTAACCCTTAGTGCACACAGAGGACTCTACAGTGGACAGCTATTCTAAAAGCACTTTTATTTGCATGGGTTTTGAAGCCATAGCACATCAACCTATACAGTGGACAATGCGTCATCATACATTGCCCATTCAAGTTTTATTTTATTTTTTTCAAACCAAGGTGGCAGAGAGCCGGTCAGAAATGCCTCTGGAATATCCATTCATTCCTTTTAAGAGACTCTAGTAGGTAAAAACATCATATCATTGTAATTTTTCCATGTGCTGATTTTAGTTTGGGACGGAATTCTGATGAATCATCTTTCCACTAAATTGGACATCATGCATCACTGCTATATTTCAGCTACTATTCACTAGTACTAGTCACTAGTACTGTGACTGTTGTTCTTGATATACTTCATCTGCAGGACTTTTTTGGCTGCAAATACTTTGTAAATGTATTTGTGTTATTAAAATGTAATTTACAGTTACATCAAAAAAGTAATGTGATTAATTTTATTCATTGGTTTATTAACACACAATATAGCTGTGTTACTGTATTTTTGTTTAATACTCCTCATGAGGCTAAAACCAAAAATGCACTGTCCACTCAAGTTGACATCTGACATATTTGTGTGTGTGTGTATATATATATATATATATATATATATATATATATATATATATATGTATATATATATAGTAGGGCTGTGCAAAAATTAAGTGCATCCAAAATAAAAGTCTGTTTACATAATATATTTATGTTTGCTGTATATAGTTATTTTGTATACACACACATACATGTATATATTTAAGAAAATGTTTTATTCATATATAAAATATTTATAAGTATTATGGCATGAAAAACAAGATTTTAACTTAAGTTGTTGTTTTTTTATGCCATAATACTTATTTTTTTTCCCCTAAATTTTATTACATCTGTATTCTGTAAGCATTTTTTGAATAGTAAAATTTCAATATAAGTTATACAAAAGACATCTTAATTTCTAAAAAAAGAAAAACATTTTAATTCTGTTTTAATAAAGCGAACGAAATGTGATGCAAGAATGCGAGCTGCTAATAAAAAAGAAAAAAGAAGAAGAAATTGTGATGCTCTAGTCAGCTGACAGGGGCGCCAAAAAAGTGCGTCATAGAAACGCAGCGCGACGCCTTCACCCTGTGTGAATTAAATCGGAGCTGGCAATGCCTGGATTTGATTTTCCAGCTATTTTTATTGTTTAATCTGTGAATGGCGCCTAAACAGGACCCTAAACCTAAATTTCAAGAAGGTAAGATGCCCTATAGGATAGCTTTGTATCCTCTAATGGAGTCATCAGTTGTTCGGTGTATCCTCTCATTCAGCCGTGCAAAGGAAGCGGTCGCTGCCACAGCACAATGGCGCGTGTGCACAGCGAGATGTATATAGAAAAGCATTTTTTTTTTAGCTGAGCACTTCTAATTGCCTATTTTCAAATGTGCAGAATTGTTTATAAGCAATCAAGTGCATACATCATCGCACGTTAATGCTTCCCGTCATATGTAAGAGCCTCTATACATGCACGCGCCCCGCATCTCTGTAACAAAACATTAGCTGTTGTCTATGTTAGCCGATTAGCTTCCAGCAGGCCTTGTTTACAGGAAGCTCATGTTATAGCATTGAAGTCCTCCTGGCGGGAATTATTTTTTATCGTTATTACTAACATAATGTTAGGAGTGTTTTCGTTATCGTTTCGATTCTACTCAATTTAGTTAATTTAATTGAATTAATTAGGCTCTAAGTACCGGTACATTTGTTTTAACGAGCTGATTCAGGCTGTAATACTCATTGCTCCGAGCATGGGTTACCATCACTGATCTGGTTACCATATTTGGCCTTCACGTCACGTCAATTATTAAACTCTTAATTGAAAATATTGCAATAAACTCATATATACTTTTTAAATAGATCATGTGTGTTGTGACTTGTTCTGAATGCGTTTATTAAAACATAATAAACAATTGCTCCTGTACTCATTCACGTTTTAATTAATGCTTCTCCTTTATTTGTTAGCCTACCAGTGGACGCCATTACACGTTAATGTTTCTGATGTATTTCAGGTGAACGAGTGCTGTGCTTTCATGGGCCATTGCTATACGAAGCTAAGGTATCTCTTTGAATTATTCATGTCTTTATGCATCCTTCAAAAGCCTTATTGAATTTTTTTTGTGTTAATGTTGTCCAAGTGTTTGATGTTGTGGTTTTGTAGATCAGGGTTATGCTTTTGATAGGTCGTATAACGTTACATTCAGTGAAAGTACTTTTAGCCATTTAACAAATCTTTTTATGTCAGTGATAGTTCAACTAAAAGTGGACATTTTGCTATCATTTACTCACCCTGAAGTTGTTCCAAACCTGTAAGAGTATCTTTGTTCAGTTGAACACAAAAGAAGGTATTTTGAAGGATGTTGGTAACCAGATAGTTGGACCCCATTGACTTCCATATAATTGTTTTCCTACTATGGAAGTCAATGTGTGCCGTTAACTATTTGATTACCAACATTGTTTAAAATATTTTCTTTTTGTGTTGAACAGAAGAAAGAAACTCATGCTGATTTGGAACAACTTGATGGTGAGTAAGTAATGACAAAATGAAGAGTTCAGATGCAAAAGCCTCTAAATGCCATTTGAAATTTTCTTCTTTAATGATGATTTTTATCAAACTTGTACATTTAAGTTCAGTAATTTCACTTAAATAACAATTAATAGGTAATTATCATTGCCATTTAAGTGAAATCACTGAACTTAAATATACAAGCTTGATAAAAATCATCATTAAAGAAGAAAATTTCAAATGGCATTTAGAGGCTTTTGCATCTGAACTCTTCAAATATTCATTTTTGGGTGAACTATCTCTTTAAGTTGTTTTGTTATCCTAGTGTGTTTTCTCATGAAGAGGCTCTTTTCTCTGGTTGTGTTGTTTGAATGTAATTTTAATGTTACAAATTATTTCAATAGTTTTACTTATTAAATACATTTTGAAATGTTTCCCTTGAAAGATAATTTGGAAGGATAAACATATTTTATCTCTCTCTCTTCACAGTGTGTGAAAATCAATATCAAGGACAAACAAGTGAAATACTTTATTCATTACAGTGGATGGAATAAAAAGTAAGTTTATTAAAAAAAAATTCAGTGGTTGTTAGGACACCTTTAACATCCCTATGTTTTTGTAATTTCCACCAATGACCATGTGGTTTGGTCTGTTAATTCTAATGTGTGTTAAATGTGTTTCTAGTTGGGACGAATGGGTTCCTGAAAGCCGTGTGCTCAAATATGTGGACAGTAACCTGCAAAAACAGAAAGAGCTTCAGAAGGCAAACCAGTGAGTAATAAAGTTTGGTAACAAGTGCCTGCTGATATATTCAAAAAAATTAATTTAATGCACATAACACATCCATATCCTGTTTATACAATCTGCACAAAGGATTTATTGCAGAACATACTGTTTTCCAGAGACCATTATGTTGAGGGAAGGATGAGGGGTGTCGCACCGAGCAAGAAAATCGCTGCTGTGCAGCAAAAAAATGTAGATGTGTGAGTATTCCTTGATGCAAGCACTTCAACAGTTCATCTAGAATTTTTGAAATGATTGATCAGAACTGCAAACGTATGCTTACTGTGGTGCATATTTAACCATGGACTTTCTATTTCACTAGAAAAACAAAGAAGAACAAGCAAAAGAGTAAGTTCCATTTCCCTATGTAAATACTGATGTATTTTCACCTGTCGTAGCTGTTTGATTGTGTTTATGTAATTAAAAAGTCATTGAAAGAGTTTCACAGTTGGCTGTTCTCCCATTAGTATTTGTCAGAAGTTTAATAGTTGCAGATACAATTCGATTAAACGTGGCTTGGGGATATTATTTATGGTTGCTGATCAAATAAAATAAAGATTAAAAAACCACTACCTTGTTAACTTCTCAGCGCCAGGGTCTGGAGAGGGCACTAGCACTGGGGACATGCCTCACCCCCCACGCAAGAAGAGGGCACGTGTTGACCCAACTGTGGAGAGTGTATGTCAGTTCAAAGTCTGTTTAAAACAAATATGCCAAAGAGTCTCTATGAACTGGTGTTTTTACATAAGTAAAGAGTAAGGCTGTTTTTGACACCCAAACTGGTTTTGTGTGCAGGAGGAGACTTTCATTAACAGAGTAGAAGTAAAGGTAAAAATTCCTGAGGAGTTAAAACCATGGCTGGTAGATGACTGGGACCTGATCACTAGACAGAAGCAGGTAACTACAAATGTCATCCCAAAGTCATCCTTCAGTGCTCTTCAATCATTCAGGTGCATTGCATAATGATATTGGTGCAGTAAGCAATTTATGAGAAACGCTGTTGAAACGGACTCGCAATGTAAGAGTGGCTGTGTATCATAGCTGAAGGGAAAAATTATAATGTGAAGATGGCAAACGAGCGACAAGGAAGAGCAAAAAATGAACATGCAGTACACAATATGGGTTGAACGACTTTTTTTAGAACGATTAAAGTTGAGTTGACATCGACTAGTCGCTGATGACCTCATTAACGAACAAATAAGCCTGAACCTCCATCCAGATGAGCAGTTGAGCATCCAGATGGTATAATCAAGCATATCTTGTGGAACGCTCTTGGACTATGCATTTATTTGTAATTTTTACTGTAGGAAACAAAGCATAAAAGTGGACTTAAAAGATGTCTTATCTTGTTGCGCCCTCGTATTGACCATGATGAGTGACTAGTTGCCATCAAGTTTACAGGAGTAGTTCACTTTAATAAAAATTTTTGCTGATAATTTACTCACCCCCATGTCATCCAAGATGTCCATGTCATTCTTTCTTCAGTCGAAAAGAAATGAAGGTTTTTGATGAAAACATTCCAGGATTTTTCTCCATATAATGCACTCTACTGGTAACCAAACGGTTCAAGTTCCAAAAGACAGTTTTAGTGCAAACTGTTCAAAGGGCTTTAAACGATTCCACATGATGAATAAGGGTTTTATCAAGCGAAACGATCACTCATTAAAAAAAAAAAAAAATTTAAGTTTTATAAGCTCAAATGGTCCCTTTGCTCTGTTCTGTGATGTGCGTTCGTGACTCCTGTTCGAACTCGTTTATCAAAATGAACAAATCTTTTTTCAAGTCATTTGGTTCATTCAATGGAACGAATTGACTCTGAAAAAGATTTTTTCAGAAATTTTTTTTATTTTTTTATTTTATTTCTTTATTTCTTTTCGACTGAAGAAAGAAAGACATGGACATCTTGGATGAAATGGGGGTAAATTATCAGCAAAAGTTTTTTAAAAGTGAGTTTTTTTTAAAACTACTCCTTTATAGCGTCATCACAGAGCATTAAAATGAACTAGTCCTAGTATTCAAGAGTATATACAAGAAAGAGATAGTTTCCGGCAGCACATCAGCTCCAAACAAACAATGACACTCAAAACTGTCCTGTTGCTATTGCTAACATTACTACAACTGCAGCATATCTTGGTTCTGTGAAATGTAGGAAAACATATATGGAGCAGAAACAGAACCATTTTCAGGCCTTCTCACTTGGGTCTATAGTGCTGGAAAGCTTTCCTAATATTAATGTGACTCCTCCTGAAGCTCTTGCCTGATCATGAGCCTTTTTCTCCCAGTGATATTCCACTGAACCTTTCTCTTTTGTAATGCATCTCAGCCATTTATTTTTCCTATCTTGCTCACTCTCTCTCCTCCCCTACTGCTGATTGGTTACAAGTGTGTTGTGGCGTTCGGTCAGATCCACTTTCAACAGCGTTTCTCAGAAATCCCTTGCTGCACCTTTAAACTTCAGAATGCTGTCTAGAGCAGCAACGAAACAAAGAAGAGGAAAAATATAGTTAGGTATTTGAAGTTTTACCAACGGCACATTTGCTGGATTTTGCCTTGATATCTGCTTGAATTTGTCATAAAATTTGAGTTTTGAAAGATATGAACTGTGAAAATATTTGTTTTTTGTTTAGCTTTTTCACTTGCCTGCAAAAAAGAATGTGGATGCTGTCCTGGAGGACTATGCAAATTACAAGAAATCAAGAGGAAACTGTGATAACAAGTATAACAGCTTATCCATTTTGGTGAAATCACTGTTGTAATATTAATTTGTTGTGCAAATCATAGTTAATTGAATTCACCCTGTTCATAAAAATTCAAAAACCGCAGGGTGTAGAGAGAGATTCTGAAGAGATACTAATACACACTTGATCTTTACTCAGGGAATTTGCTGTGAATGAGGTGGTTGCTGGAATCCGTGAGTACTTCAATGTCATGTTGGGCACTCAGCTCCTCTACAAGTTTGAGAGGCCGCAGTATGCAGAGATCCTAGCAAACCATCCGGATACGTCCATGTCTCAGATTTACGGAGCGCCGCACCTGCTGAGGCTTTTTGGTATGAACTTAGTCACCATGAAATCAACATTTTTTTTAATGGAAAATTGTAGTATTTATTAATTTTTTGTTTTAAAATTCATGTGCCCTCCCTCTTGCAACAATTCTTCTCTGATGATGTCATGAGGGCGGGACAACCTGTCACTCACATGAGATCACAGCAATAGCAAACCACACACATCCAATCTATTACCAGTGGACAAAATCAAGTCCCACCCTACATTTCACGTGGATATTATACTGTATGTCACAATAGGGAAGATTGGCCATTTTATGCCAACTTTAAATGCTAATTGTACCATTTTAAAAGCAAATTAAACTGTTGAGCATGAGCTTTGAATTCTACAAACTATTAATAATCCATGACCATGCTCATAAATTCATCCTCAAAGCTTAATGTAATCATGGAAATACAGCAAAGAACATGTAATTGAGTTCTGAAAGAGCCATATCACAGAGAATGTTTTAATTACTTTATTGGCAATGACATATGCTTCCCAGTATTTTGTTTTTTTGTTGATATGGCCTCTTGTGTGTCCTTTGACAGTGAGAATTGGAGCAATGCTGGCATACACACCTCTGGATGAGAAGAGTCTAGCCCTGCTTCTCAGCTACCTGCAAGATTTTTTAAAGTAAGTAGAAATTGATTTTAATATATATATTTTTTTTTTTTTACTTGCAGGCAGTAACTGACTGAAATGTGAACCATTTTGTGCTTGATTTAGGTATTTGGTGAAGAATTCATCATGTCTGTTCTGTGCAAGTGATTATGAGGTTGCACCTCCAGAATATCATCGCAAAGCTGTCTGAGGGCAAAGCCAGCGAGGATGTTTGGTGCTACGTTCTGATCATCATTTTATTTGTATTATTTAAAATCCATTCATCTGTCTTGTGGAAGATTTTAGTGCTCACGTCATCAGTCAATATTGGTTCAGGACTCTATAATGTCTGGTACTCCAGATATGGAATTAAATTACATTTCTTTAAAAAGCTGCTGGAAATTGCTCTAATTTTGATCCATATTTTTGGTTTATGTAATATTGATACACAGAACCTGGTCATGTATAGTTGAAATGCTGCATTATTTGTTTTAGTTTTTTTTTTTTTTTTTTACATGTCAGTCAATAAATTGTCCTTCCCAGGTGTGGCTCAGTCTCATTATTCAACTTCAGATAAACTGTAGCCAATTTTCATATAATCAAATAGCTTAAAGTGGAATCATATATTGAGGTTAAGGTTATGTAATAGCAATTCAATGGTATGTGGCCACATGAAAGCAGATGCTCTTGACCTAGGGTCAAATTTTAAAATGTATAGTTTGATTAAAATAGCAAAGTTCAAATCTTTTTTTTCTACATTACTTGCTTCAATATTATCTAGATTTAGGGGATTTGCAGTTGTAATTTGAGTATGTGGTCTTAAATATACTGTGAAATTTATAGAGCATGTTAACTGCACAGATGGATTGTATATAATTTGTCAGCAGACTGCAAAGGTTTAGGAACCCCACATCACCACTGTCTAAAGTCTAGCTCAGCTTCATGTAACATATTGCAGCAATGACAGTTAAAACACTTGTATAACTGCTTTTTTATATACTTTTGGCACACGGCCATGGATACACTCTATTTGGGAGGCTGCAGTTACATATTTTTAAAGCAGAATGAATGAGGTCTTTCAAGAAGCTCATGTTTGAAACTGGTTTGTCTACTGGATTTGTCGAGTTCCCAGACTTGAGCTAAAGCCATTCAAACATCATAACATGGCAGACTTGGTCCCTCAGGAAAGAACAACCCTGTTTGATGTCCTTTTTTATATATCAGAAGTAGCATCAGCATCATTATTACTGTTCATTTTTTTGTATTATAACAAAGAAATGAGACTCCTTTTGTTTATGTTTAGAGGGCTCTGACATGATACCACTGAGGATGTGATTCACGAATCACAGGATGTGATTCATACCACGCTCGATTGGCTCTTTAGTAAAGAAGCTGTAACACGCTTAGAGTCATCATTATTTTTCTGCCCCAAAACTCTTTATGCTTCAGAGACCATGAATCAAAGACCAATTGCAAATCAAACGTACGTAGACACACTTTCTTCAGACACTGGGTGGCGCTATAAAAAAGATTATTTATATTTTCACTTATAACGCTTGAACTGGTACAAAACATGGTACAACAGGATTTTAAAGACAGTATTGTTGAGGATTTGAGCTGTGTTTAGGCTACTATAAAAAATAGCTATTTTTGTCATTTTCTGCTTTGCCAAACTTGACGCAGATAACTTTTTGATAACATGCATTGCACATATATGAATAATCTCATAAACATGTAAAATTGGCCAGCTAAATAAGCTACATGAACATCAATCCAGTTTCTACAAAAAGGTGCAATATCTTAATAATCAAATACGCATATTTCTAACCAACCACTGATGACGCAACTGTGTTTACAAGTTTGCAAACAGGACAAGCCTGCTGACAGTATTACTCGAAGCTGTATCCAAAACAAACCCTTATTGTCGAGCTGCTTTTGAAGGCATCTACAGTGTGTGGAATCTGCAGCCCACCAAATCATGTGAACCAGCTTTTCCACCACGGCTTACTTTCAGAGACTCCCTGTCCACGCCGATTGGCTCATAGTTACACATTTTTCCTGACGATTGGTTCATGGGAGTGCGAGCCTGAACCTTGTAACCAAGGGGAGGAATAAAGTTTACAGGCAAACTTTGACAAGAGACGCACATTTGGATACCTGGACAAGTGCACTGGGCTAGTGACTGTTATACTGGAACTATGAAAAGTTTTAAACAGCGACTTAAGAAAAACGAGGTAAACATTATTGACTAGATACGCATTTTACTCTTTTGAATAGCTTATCAAGACTTGGACCAAGCCCATAACATGTCCTGAAAGTGATGTGTGTGTGCGCGCGCGCGCGTGTGTGTGTAATAGAATGGGACTGTGGGTGGTCAGTCGGCCTGGTTGTAACTTGTTTTGCTGAACTCCAGGAATGAATTGTTATGTTTATGGCTAAAGTGATAAGAACCATGCGTCTGTCTCTCAATTGTATCTTTAGAAGATTTTATCGCTGGATTTCACCGTGGTTGACGCTTTTAGGCTACGCCTACTTTGCGCTTGAGCGATTGAGACAAGCAGAGATTGTGTATTGTATTGTTGCGAATTTAAACAACTGTAAAACATTTCACAGATATTCTTTATAATTTAATCTTAGTTGCTTGACCCATTTTATTTTTATTTTTCTGGTTCCTTTGCTGTGATAAACCGCAAGACTATTTGAAATAACTTGGGGAAATTCAATTGTAATGCGGTCAAACTGACGTGGTGCGTCAGAATCAAGAATTCAGCATCACCAAGCCAGACGGTTCTAGTCTTGGATGCTGATTGTTGAACACTTTACAGCCTGCTGTATTTCACAATGTTCACTATATCACTGTTCAGTATTGCAGAGTCATTATTTTAGTTTTTGCATAGCAATTGCTCTGTTATTTCAGGAGGACATGTATAATACATGGACTTTTGCTTGATAAAATAAGGGTTTAATGGCAATTGCTAGTTCTATACTGAACTATAGTGAAGGTTTCACATTAAAACATGATTTTTTCTCTTAGACATGGAAATAAAGAAAGTTTTAGTATTTTAAAAAAGAAAGTGTTCAATAGCAGAGCCAAACCAGACAATGATAAACGTGATGTCAGTTTCAGTGATGGCTCTGTAGAGCTGTGAGAGAATAGGTTGTGAAATTGATGGAATGAATATTGCGTTTTCCGATGTCTTATATTTGCCCTTGTCACAGAGTACAGAATGGGGGAAGTATGATGATCGTCTCATGAAGGCGGCAGACAATGAAGATATAGAGAAACTCACAGCCACACTCAAGAAAGGAGCCAACCCCACCAAACTAGACTCAGAGGGCCATTCTGCGTAAGTGCCACTTTTAACACAATGCTTCTGTGATGCTAAAAGAAAATAGTTTTCAATGTCCAAATAGCAGGTTTTTTATTGTCTTTACTTGAATTTTACTGGAAATAATTCTCCACCTAAGTACACTCTATATGTGATTCTGTGTTTATGCAAAAAAGCAACAATTGACTGACACAAAGACAACTCATTGTAGCTGTCCTCTATGGTTCTGTGCACTACTGAGCTCCTTCCCACATTATGTTTTAAAGTGGAAGCCGAACCCTTCTATGAAAGGCTCTGGGATCAAGTGGTCTTGCGCTCTTTGATTGGACGTAAATCTCAAAAACAGTTCTCTATCCTCCATGCCGGGACTCCTGTGTTTACTTCTGTATGCATTTCATCACTTGTCTCTTGCCACAAAATAGCTTTTTAATAAAAGTGCAAATGTCCATCCAGGGTAGGAGGGACAAAATTTTGATAGCCCAATTTTTTTGTGCCCTCATCCTCCTCTGCAGTGCACAATACCTTGATTGTTGAATTTATTTCCAGTCGGAGCTTCTGAATGAAAAGTCGGAAGCACTGTAGCGTTTTGTAGTGTTTTTCCTCTTCTGCATTAGAATTGCCTGGATGATGACTGGCACGTTCACACTAAGTTTTTACCGCTAAACCAATTTTGAGGCAATTTCACCCTATTTTTGGTGCTTTCTTCGGCATTGGATTACTCTTCTTATATTTTACCCTCACGGATAAGCTACCTAGCATGCCCTGTTTTCTTTGTGGAGGGTTTTGTATTCATTTATTGCGTAATTGACAGAGCTATTGTACTGTTCCCACAATCTTCAATAAGATTCCATGGACCTGCATCACACTTCTCATAAATCCTGGTATGTGTAAACAAGGAAAAACTAAGCATAGAAATAAATGTTGAAACATGAACCTCCAAGATGATTAATATACTTTCTGATTAAGCAGTTTAAAGGTATACACAAAAAAAACTAATTTTAAAGCTTTGAGTTTGGACAACACCTGACAAGAGAAAAGAGATCATTCCTCCATACAGAATGTCTCCAGATCTTTCAGATTCCCAGATCTATGTTGTGTGCTTCTCCTTTTCAGTTCAGCCCACTGATTTTCTATAGGGTTCAGGTCAGGGGAATGTGCTCAGTGACCCATTTTTGTGTTGATTCTGTTGTTTGTTTTGGATCGTTGTCCATTATAAGATTTCTAGCAGAGGCTGTCAGGTTTTGATTTTTTTTATCTGTTGGTATTTGCTAGAATCCGTGATGCCATGTTCAGGACCTCTGGCATAAAATTAGGCCCACAACATTAAAGATCCAGCAGTATATTTAACTGTATGGCATATTTTTTATCCCTGTTGGCACCAAATCCATCTGGTAGATTTGCTGCCAAAAAGTAATATTTTCATTTCATCCGAACATAGAACCATTACACTTTTGAAAATCCAGTGTGTCTGACAACTGAATTTTGGCTAGACAAAGCCAAAATTCATAGCTAGACAATTTCATGTTCCTGATGTGCTAAATATGTAAATATTAATGGGAATATACGTCAAAAAAAATTTCTAGGGGTGTCAATAATTATGGCCCAACTTGTTTTGGAGAAAAACTTGTGACCCCCACACACACACTTTCTATTCTTTTACTTAGATTTTTTTTTAATGAAAGATCAAAAGGATGGACAATGCAGATATGTGTTTACAGCCATCTTTAAATATATTTACCAGGATTGCCAATAATTCTGACCACAACTGTAAATAAGGCATGAAAGTTAAGCATAGAAGTTATTCCAGAGAGTATCATCATACAGCTTATCATAAACACATCAAAGGTGTTTACCTAAATCATAAATGTGCTCTGGTGATATGTTTATGGGAGGATATTAAATATGGTGTGCAGTGTTATGTAGCCTATAATTTTCCTATGTTTCTTCTTTTATCTCTTCCGGTCAGCTGTTTTTATAGGTGGTTGTATTAGGTGTGTCAGGCCTCATGAGAGGATTTTAGTCGTGTTCTGTTGTTGTTAAATATTTCCTACCTTCCAATGGTTTTCTTTCAAATAGAATATCTATTTCCTTGCCTTAACCATGTCAGTAAACATGATGGAATAAAGATTTCATAGTTTTGTTATATTTAGCTCCTGTGCATTTTACTTTCATTCCTTTTTCAATTAGATTTTAAAAAGGAATTTTTTTTCTCCCTTTATTTTGTGCTACAAAAGTTGATCTTTCTTTTGTCCAACGTACAAGCTTCAACAGTCCTGGTGATCTAATTACCTCACATGTATCATGCTTGCTTTGTGACTAAGCTCAAGGAGGGGTTGTGCCTATTTTCTGTTGAAACAGGCCTTGGCTGCTATGTTGTTGAATGTTTCTTTTTGTTTTTTTGGCTCTTTAAACATAATCATAATCACTGGTAAACTCACATATGTTGTAAATGCATATTTTGATCTCCAATATATTAGGGGTGTAACGATACCCTCATGTACTGTTGATTAAAATGCTAACTTTGATATTACATTGTGGGTTTAAATGAATTGTTTGGACTTGGTGCTTGTAACCCAAGGACAATGGTGACACCAGAATAACAATATTCATGATTCTGAAGCTGAAAATACAGAATAATTTAGACGAATATGCTTGCACTCTGTCTCTGACTAGATATATTTAAAATAATGTTGGCCACTTTTTACTGGTAACATAAGACATTTGGCATTATCAGGACCCAAAAATATTCCCCCATTGCATTATTATACATTATAATTAGCATTATGTATAGTAGTTTAATGTAGTACTGATGCTAAATCTCTGAAAAAAAAATTTTTCTCTTACAATAATTTTTATTTTGGGCGAACTATACACGATACATTTTGTCACTATCCATGTGTATTGTTGTTGCATTTTTGAATTGCGATATATTGTTACACCCCTACTACATTAACCTTGCTAATATCTGCATTAAATATACTTTATTCATTTTGTAAAATAAAACTATTGAAATTGGAATTAATGAACAATGTTATTGATGATAGTCATGCTTATAATTAACACTTTATTTGTATTCGTATTTTTTTTAAGGTTTCATGTTGCTGCTAGCAAAGGCCTCATAAACAGTCTAAATGTTTTCCTGGAAAACGGTGTCAACTTGAAGGCTGTAGATGCTGCCGGTAAGACTTTCTGAAGTAATCATATTTCACGAACCATTTAAGTCATAATTTGAAGACCTGTGGATAATCAACAATACATTTTGTCTAAATGTTGTGCGGTTGACCGTGTGTTAGCCTAAAGACAAGCTTAATTTAACAAGACATTACAAGATTTTTTATTGTATTTGTTGTATTACTGACTCTTTACATATTTTTCAATAATTTCTGCGGACTTGAAGTTCAAAACATAGATTCAGGAGGAGTCTAAACATTCAGTCCTGTCAATCATCATTACGAGCGTACTAAATAAGCACCACGTCATCTCATTAACAAATTCTACTGACAGATCTCCTCCTCCCCTTCTCCTCCAGTAAATTATCTCTATCCTCTTGCTCTTATGCGCAACTCCATCACATGTCTCGGGTTCGAGCCTCCTCCAAGGACCAAGTTAGTTTACTATTAACCTTAAAGGCTGAACGGGCATGCGAACTAGTGAATACTAGTTTGCCTGCTGTGGTATCGAAATTGGAATCGGGAATTGAGATATTTCGCTGGTATCTATAATTAAGATGTCATAGCAACGTTATTTCCACGATGTATAGGACCTTTAAATAATCTTTTAAAAAAAAATCAATATTGTCAATAGTGACAAAATAATCATGATTATGATTTTTGACATAATCAATCAGCCCTGGTCTGAGATCACATTGAAAAACTGGGATTCAAAATCGACTTGCACCTAAAAAATAAACAGAAAGGATAAGATTTTGAAAAATGCAAAGCAAAGAATACGTAAAATGTATAGTATTCTGCACTATTTGTAAGTCACTAAACATTACCAAACAATTAAATAAGCAAATTTGTGAAATTGAGCATGAAATTCCTTTATACAGATGACCAGAATAATGAAGAACATGATCAGTTTGAAGTCAAACTTCTGGAGTTCAAGCAGCTCAAGTGATGCAGCCATTAAAACACACAATTTCAGACTTTTAAACCTCACTGTATGTATGTTGTTCCACTCTGCAGGTAAAACCGCTTTGCATCTGTCTGCCACAGGCGGTCATTCCATGTGTGTGCAGAGGCTGCTGCAGGTACTGTCCACTAACAATCACAGGAAGTCAGACTAATGAGAAACCGCATTGGAATGTCAGTGTTGACGTATAACCAAGCCCTTTAGCGATTGCTCTGCCAAAGACAGCTCAATGCTTTCTTTTCTTTCCATAGCCTGTTTTATGTTTAAAGCCCTTGTTTATTTCTTTCTCTGGACTTTCCGTTTGCTTTTGATCTCCACTGGAGCAATTTACTCCAGTTTTTTGTATTATATAGCAACCATTCTTTTGCTCACAAACGCACCGTTAACAATGCGAGGTGTTTTATCTGGTGTGGAAATGTGAATTTTCTTTCGTAAAGCTTTGATGTGAATGCAGCTGTAATTAAATGCAAGTGAAAACGAAGGAGATGAATGCACATGAGTTTCAATTGCATTAAAGTAGTGCAAAAGCAAAATAATTAAAACCATGAATAATTTAAAGGATTAAAAAATAAACATTTGATTGAGGAAAATTCTAAATTCTATTCATTGATGAGTGTAAACGTGCTGAGAGGTCTTTCATTCTTGTTTTCTTAGCTTGTTGAGCAGAGGAATATGTAAATGAACTTAAGCTGTAACATAAATCATTGAAGATTTGAAAACACATTTACATTTTTTTTAGAATGTTTATTACCCATATGCATGTTAAATATTTTCTTTTCCAACAGTGTAAATGTCCTGTTGACAGCGCAGACCTGCAGGGCCGTACAGCTTTGCATGATGCAGGTGTGTGGATTTTTCTTTTTTAAATTCTATTTATATTTATTTTATTAATATTCCATTTAAAGTAATTTAAAGTGCGCTGACATGTAGCGTTGTTGCGCTTTGGGCGACCTGAGTTCGAGTCCCGGCTCGTGGACCTTATACCCTCACTTCCTGTCTAGCTACTATCCGATAAAAGGCAAAAACGCAAAAAAATTTAAATAAAATCCATTTAAAATGTTAGTAATCCTGCCAACCCCCCCAGCCCCCATCCCCTATTTTTTCATTCAACATTTGCTTTTGTTTCACTGAGTATTCGACAGCAATGTTTCATTTAAAAAAATGTTGGTAACCAAACAGTTCACAGTAGCCACTGACTTCCATAGTATTTATTTTCCTACTATGGCAGTCAATGGCTACTGTCGACTGTCTGGTTACCAACATTCAACAGAAGAAAGAAACTCATACAGGTTTAGAAAAACTTGAGGCTGAGGAAATTATGACAGAATTTAACGTTTTGGGTGAACTATCCCTTTAAGAACGAAACCTTGCTGTGTCTTTCTGGGAGACCTTGCATTTCTGCTTAGAACAGACTGATCTAATGAAATGGTGTATGTATGACATGCCAATTCGTATTTCAATTTTTGGTGTGCTATCAACACGCATAATCGCTTTTCAGCGTGTTTATGAACACCGTTGACTTAACGTTACATAGTAAATATATGACCTACCCCAACCCCGTCCCTAAACCTACCCGTCAGTGGGGTTAATAGCATTTATGAGTCTTCCCCTACCATCCTAGGGAAAAAAATATCGCTCCCCAGATGTAGATCTACATTTTGCTTCATTTCGCTCGGACATTTAACGGTGTGTACACACACACACGGAATCACTCGGACCTTTAACGGCGTAGCTCAAAATACAAATAGATTACACCCCACTTGACTTGAAAGTTCTGTGTATGTTTACCCAAAAGTCATGATGTCATGCTAAATAGAGTAAAAGCAGTCAAAATTTACAATGATGTGTCTCAAAATTGTCAATTCATTTATTGAACTGTTGTATAAAATAAATGTAATACTTGTAATCATGCTGATATTCGAGAAAATGGCACTCTTGCTCATGTAATATTGATTAACTATTTTGTTATAAACCCAAAATACAAGAACTCATTCAAGGCAATTCATATCTTGAATTTTGGGGGCTTTGTTTTTGACATTTCCGACCTTTCACGACATCAACACCAGACACGCTTGCTTGTTGTTAAGCTCAATGAAGGACATACCGCTATTTTGGGTGTTGCATGCTCATATGCATTTTGGGTGTGTGTTAGATTTATTATCATCATTCTTTTCAGGCAGATCTGT
Organism: Pimephales promelas; assembly: GCF_988280905.1. Taxonomy (NCBI): domain Eukaryota; kingdom Metazoa; phylum Chordata; class Actinopteri; order Cypriniformes; family Leuciscidae; genus Pimephales; species Pimephales promelas. The sequence continues at coordinate 29,723,364 of NC_142778.1, forward strand.
TATGAATTCTTCAACTGCTGCATGAGGATGCATCAAGGACTGTTATAATGTCTAGCTGTCAGAGTTGATTGGAAAAGTGTAACGTCTTGTCTTGTTATTGTTTTTCAGCAAATGCAGGCTGTAAAGGCGCCATCAAAATGCTGTTTGACAGCGGTGCATTTATTGATGCTACTGATGCAGTAAGTAAAATGGTTTTGAAAGAACAATTCATTTTTCTCACTGTGTATATATAAGAAGCATTGTGAGATTTTATATTGATTTTATGTACCTTTTTCAGGATGGTAGATCACCTTTGTTGCTTGCTGCCAAGATGAGCCAACCAAGAGCATGCCAGTTGCTTGTGCAATATGGAGCACGCACTGTTCTTCGAGACAAGCAAAGCAAGTAAGGGAAAGCATTTTAATTACCTTATTTTCTTTTGAGCATTAGTAATGATCCAAAAGTCAAATATTCATAAAAGTAAATCTATAGATAAATTAAAAAATGTACAGTTGAATGTTGGTTTAAAATTTTAAATGACATTTTGAACCCAACATTTGGGTTTGTCCATATTATACCCAATTTTGGGTTAAAACAACCCAGCATTGTTTAGAGTGTTGTTTCTATCTTCTGTTTTTCTGACTTGTTGTTTTTTATGTTCTGTCTAGGACTGCGCTAATATTAGCTTGTGAGAACTCCTGTAAAGAAGTGGTGGAGATTCTCCTGAAGACTAAGGCTGATGTTTCTGCTGTGGACATTTATGGCCATGATGCTTACCACTATGCCAAACTAAGTCAGAATCAAGACTTGATCACTCTTGTACAACATGCCTTGGAAACAACCACTAAAGGTAATATAACACCATGTCATCTCATCTTGTGACCAGCAGTGCCTTTTTTCCAGCAAGGCAGTGCAAAGTGACAGTCTTGTTATCATTACATGTAGAAATTGCTGCACCTGCTCATGCAGGCAGCGAATCAGTCAAGTTTTAAATTTAGATCCCATATCAACCATCACACTGTCATTACTGGGTAATGTCATGTAATTTAAGAGAAGTGTCTGAAAGATCCAGATCCAGCTGTGCTCTCATAGACTTCTCAGATTCTAACACTAAGAGCATCCATTTCTAGTGGACCAGTCTGAATTTCTTATTTAAAGAGAGAGGCTTATTCCAAGCAAACCAGCCTCTTATTGTTAGAAGATCATTTGGGTCCCTGAAAGATGCTTTTCATGTACTATCTGTCATATCACCAGATTAAAATTAAATGTAACAATTAAAATGCAACAATTAGTTAATAAAGTGATTGCCATGCAAATAAAAGCACATTCTGTCACTTGCACGTATGCGGGCAACCTAAATTTACTTCACTATATTACTATTAAATCCTAATGTAGTCATGACAAACTATATATCATTGTCAACTGTAAAATTATATTTTAAAAAGTAAGATAAGGAGTCCTCTAAAAAGTATAATCTATATATATATATATATATATATATATATATAAATTAATTTAATACATAAATTATTGTTATTATTATTATTTAATAAATTATTTAATAAATGTATTTATTATTTAATATATTATTATATTATTATTATTATTAATATTATTATATCACATATTTTAATAGTTATCATAAATTAGGTATCAACTGAAAGCTTATGAACTCAGAATTCATCTTGTGAAAACCGGTTTGAAATTGGACTTTGCGTTACCATAGAAACAGTATTTTTTTTATTAGACCCCTACCCTTTTGGGCATCATCTTTCATAATTTAGTATCAAAACCTTTTCTAATCTTGACAAAACACATATTTTAAGAAAGGCCTGAGTCTCAATGTTCCATATTTAGTGACAGAAGGGATATTTGGATAGAAATGTATTAATTTGTTATGGCAGAATGCATTCAATTAAATTCAATGGAATTCAATAGCACCCGGTGGCTATTTTTGGTATAACGCCTAAACAAAATCTCATGGGAACTTCAATTTTTGTGATATCAACTTTAAATTTGGAACACAACTTGGTTAGATAGTAATTTTGTAAAATATTTTTGAATGCTTTCACTTCAGTAATAATCTGCTGATTGTTTTCTTTAAAACAAGACCAAACTTTGGTCTATATTGCAAAGCATTCTTGAATTACAGCCATTTAAGTTTGTATAGTGCATTTTAATGTCAATTATCAAAAGGGGTAAAGGGTTAAAACGCTTGTCTGAAATGTGTATTAGGAATGGAAATATCATGTGCTATAACATCCTCCCCTCCCAATTTGTTTTCAGCCAAAGAGACTGCCAATGTTTCACAGAAGATTCAACAGGTAACACTGACTCTTTGCTGACAATTTAATTCGTATTTACAGTCAAGTTCAAGAATTTGTAATCCAAGTCAGGAAAGGTAGTAAGGTAACAGCAGGTCATGAGTTTGTTGCATTCAAGTGAACTTCCTCTATTTATTGATCTTACTGCCATCTAGAGTCTTAAATGCTAATCGCAGTGCACTTTAATTAGAGACATCCGCAGTAACTTGAGAATGATGATGGTGTGCTGTGTATGTCCATATCTGCAATGATGGAAATCAGTTGGATGAAATTCAATGTTCTTCTGCAGCTGTCGATGGAGATGAATACTGATTCTCATGCTCATGTGAACATTTCAGCCATACATGTGTAAATCTATAGTTTCTTACTTCTAACACATCTATTATAGATACAGCCTTCAGGATATGTTTCAATTATTCACTGTAGGGAGATGCATTTATTATTAAAGAATTGTTAGAGAATTTATTATGGAAATATAGATTTGTTTTTCTATCTAAAGACCATGTCATCAGAGATTTTTGATTTAGAATTGAACGAATTTCGTTTTTCTTTCTGAAGGCACAGGCTAAACCCTGGACCAAAGCAGGATCAGTAAAGACGGAGAAAGCTTTGTCGGAGCCACTAACAGTGAGTTTCTTTAGAGAATGGCATTTGATTTCATTTGATTGACATTTGAAGTCTGCATTTTGCTCTGCTGTAGCTGATTGTGGTCAGTTGTGATTGTCATCAATAAAGGGTTTTTTTCTGAATTACAGAAGGAACATGGCAGTCACTCCACTGAAGGTAACTTGGAATGTGCTTATATATAATGGCAGAACATCAGGATTGCAATCGGTCATATCACAAAAGTTTTCCAGGTCTGGGCTCTGATATTTTAAACATACTTTCTGCTTCCTGAAGGAAAAGGTGCCAAACAAGATCATAATCTGGATTCTACACAGGTATCCTGCCTAACCTGACTAACCTGATCTGTGTCTGAAGAGTTTGCTTTATGACAGTGTCATTAAGTATTTTTAGGTTTAGTTAACGCCTTATTGTTGAAGTATGTGATCTGGATATCTTGCTCACACTTTGTCCTTTTATCCGCCATTTAAATTAAATTTGACATTAAAGGAGTAGTTCACTTTAAAAAAAAAAACTTTTGCTGTTAATTTACTCACCCCCATGTCATCCAAGATGTCCATGTCTTTCTTTCTTCAGTCGAAAAGAAATTAAGGTTTTTGATGAAAACATTCCAGGATTTTTCTCCATATAATGCACTTTACTGGGCACCAAACGGTTCAAGGTCCAAAAGACAGTTTCAGTGCAAACTGCAAACTGATTAAAGGGCTTTAAACGATTCCAGACAACGAATAAGGGTCTTATCAAGCGAAACGATCGTTCATTTAAAAAAAAAATAAATAAAGTTTAAGTTTTATAAGCTCAAATGCTCGCCTTGCTCTGTTCTGTGTGCCTATCCTGTTCAAACTTGTTCATCAAAATGAACTAATCTTTTTCCGAGTCAATTCGTTCATTTCGTTTGTTGAATCAACCAAATGACTTGAAAAAAGATTCGTTCATTTTGATGAACGAGTTTGAACAGGAGAGTCACAAACGCGCATCACAGAACAGAGCAAGGTGAGCATTTGAGCTTCTTAAACTTTGGTGCCCAGTAAAGTGCATTATAAGGAGAAAAATCCTGGAATGTTTTCATCAAAAACCTTAATTTCTTTTCGACTGAAGAAAGAAAGACATGGACATCTTGGATGACATGGGGGTGAGTAAATTATCCACAAAAGTTTTTTTAAAAGTGATCTAATCTTCACCACAAAATCGATTAATCAATCAATCAGTCAATCAATTGTTAGTGTTTTGCTAAAAAAGAAAGATGTATGTGACCTTGATATCTTGCTCAAAGTCCTTTTATCTGGCAGTTAAATTAAACTTTCCATTAACTTTCCATTATTATATTATATATATATATATATATATATAATGCAGTCAACCAAGCAATATCATTTGTATAATGTGACTTTTTTTCTGACAGAATATAGAGATTAAAGAGTTATAATTTCACTTGATATTAGACTTAATTTATATCCCATTCTCATCAAACTGAAACATTACAGCAGTTGACCTAAAATAGACAAACGAAAGAGTATTTCTTAGTTCAACATTACCCTTGTCAATTATTCAGGTCAGGCCTGCACATTCAGCTCCTGTGCCCGTGAGATCTGCTCCGATGGAGTTATTGCCCGGTGAGGTGGAGGCCCTTAGGAGAGAACTTCGAGATGCACGGAGGAGGCAAGAAGTAGCAGAGGCAGAGGTGCACAGGCTGGACGCGGAACTGGTTCTGCGCTGTCAGGAATACGAAGGTCTGAGGAGGAGCAGCGAACAAGCTCTGCATGCGTCCCATAACCGGTCATGGGAGCTGGAGGAGGCCTTGGCTGAGGTGCAAAGAAGGATGGCCGGCTCAGAATCCCGAGTGAGACAGATGCAAGCTCATCTCGTAGCCGTCAGGGAGCACTTGGTGGAAGAGCTGAGAGTCCAGCTTCAAGAAGTCAAAGGTCAGCGGGAGGCAGCCGTAGTCGAACTGGGGAGAATGCAGAAGGAGCTCGGCCAGAGCAGGAGGGAGGTAGAGCAGCAGAAGCAGAACCAGGGCTCCTTGATGCAGGAACTTAGCCGGCTTTCCCAGGAGCTTCTCTGCAGAGAAGAGCAAATAAACACACTGAAGACGAGGCTAGCAGGAATGGAGACACAGCAGGCTGAGACGTTGTGTAAAGAAGCTCAGACCCCATCAGAATGGTGCCCGACACATGCGAAGAGCACCACGACTGACCTCATCACGGAAACCAGCGAACCAACCGTAGATCTGGAGAACTACATCAGCAAGGGTGAGCACACTGTCATAACTAGCTCACTGAACAATGCACTGCAAAATGCTGAAACCAAAGCTGACGAGGCTCTACAGAAGTACCAGTGCGTCCAGGAAGAGAACCAGAGCCTGCTGAGAGAACTTCAAGAGCAAAAGACAGAGCTGGACACAATCCAGGAGGCTCTGAAGTCCAAGTTTGCTCCTGTTGTCTTAGTGGAGGAAAAGGAGAAAGAGGTGGAACGACTCAAACTAGCTCTTGAAGAGATGGAGAAGAGACAACACCAGGCCAGTGTGAGCATCTCAAACTCAAAAGAGGAGGGTGTCCAGACAGAAGAACACAGGCAGCCATGCGCAAGTGAAGTACAGCATAACCAAGTATCTTCTACGGGGAGTAACAGAGCAGAATGTGAAGTCACTAGAATTGAAGAAGGTAAAAGTAGCGCAACTGAGGACCAGGAGAGGACATCACCAGATCAAGTTATCAAGGTTAATGATTATATACTCATGACAATTATTTTTCTCACAGTTCATCAATGCATTGAGATTGTCCCAAAATCCAGATATCATTGCAGATTCTATTAATAAACGTTTGATGTATAATTTTGTCCTTTACAAGCATATTATTTAAATGCTTTGGAATGCACCAATACTAAAATTCGAATGAATTAAAATGATTGATAAATGGCCGATATTCAAATTCTATACGCTTTTGTCTAAATAAATTAAGAAACAAAAACTAAACACAAAAATTAGTCATCACAGGCATCACAACATTATAATGTACACAGTATAAAATAATTATATTCATTTTGAAATTTGCCATAGATTACATTATATTTAAGTGTAATCAAATTGTTAATATTTTTTTTTTAAATCAACTTTAAAATCAACATTAGATGGCGAAGGTAATCAAAATATAAAAATATGGGAAATGAGCATGAAATATCTCTAATATCAGCAAATAGCTTAAAGAAATTGTAAAAATCTGATTACATGTGTTCTCTATCTCAGTCATCAGTGAAGCACGAAGGACAGAGGTTGGCTCAGGTCAACATATCAGAACCCGTCGGCTCCTGTGAACCATCACAATCAGACAGCTCCCTCCAGGCTCAGGTCTACAGCCTACAACAGCAGCTGGAGGTTAGTTACGCACAGCTCGCTCTATTCTTTAGGGCTGTTTTTGAGAGTCTGCTTTGTTTAAGCTTTGTTTGACTTGAGAGGTCAGTGCTTTTAGTGCAAATTGGATTTTGATAGGATTCTTTAGTATAGGCAGAGTTGTTAAAAAAGAGAGACACAATGGGATTTCGCCGCCACAAAGGTTCTCACTGGACAGAAGTGGTATGAAAAGCTGTACATTGAGAACTGTAGTAACCAAAGCCCAAAGTATACTTCAGCTGGTTGCCCGTGAACTGTCCACATGACATAGTTTTCAGAGTTTTCACCATCAGTAGGGTCTGCGAACATTTGTGTGCAGCCCAATTCTTGGGTCCATGTGGACGGTTGGTGTACAACAGCACGTGCGAGTGACTTGAAAACAAAGTCCACTAGATAGTGTGCATACGCAGAACACTTATTTTTTCACTCACAGCCAAACGAGTATATACTTTGAAAGGCTTTTGCACTCAGAACACTGAAAATAAAGTGTGCATGGGCCTTAAAGCTGGCAAACAAGTGTAGTGGAGTAAAAAGTCCAATATATGACTCTGAGATATGGAGTAAAGGCAAAAGTACAGTCCATGTGTAAATGTACTTTTCCAGTTTTAGCACTGGAAATAGACCATGTCATAGGGGGCCTATAAGAGGAGACTGGATCTTGAGTTGAGTCATGCTGTTGCTGACTGTTGGAGAGAACTGGGAGTAGTAAGGAAAAATGAAACTGATGTGTCATTTCCACTCCTCATACACAGTCCAACTTCACAGAAGCAATTTTTGCACTCCCACTGAGTAGTCATTCTCAGGAGACATCTTAATGCCATAAACAATAAATTAATACTTAAACCCTAATGCCTTTACTGTAATCCAGCACTTTGACATGTATATTATACATTTAATTTAGAAATGTACAACTGGATTACAGTAAAAGCATTTGTGTTAAGTATTAATAATTTTTCTGTTGTAACTGGTGTGATAACCAATGCATTATGAACTTGCTCTCTTACTTTTATTACCAGAACTCGGAAAAGCATTACAGACATGTGCTTTCAATATACCGAACACGGTTGCTCAGTGCAGCACAGGTAACATTTTATTATTTTATGATGTATATTTTCTTATTTTCAAAGTAAATCAATGAAAATTTCAGTGTTTATGTTCTAGAAGCTGTGGTCTTCTTTTGCAGGGTTTTATGGACGAAGAGGCCAGAGTGGCTCTGCTTCAGATTGCCAAGATGAGAGAGTGCTGAGCGTTCATGTGCATATCCATATGTATAGACTTTACTGTTCAAAAGTTTGGGGTTGGTAAGATTTTGTCATGTTTTTGAAAGATGTTTCATATGTTAACCATGGCTGCCTTTATTTGATCAATAGTGAAATGTTGTTACAATTTAAAATAACTGCTTTCTATTTAAACATGTCATCATAATTATTTAAAAAAAAAAAAATCTGTAATGGCACTGCTGAATTATCAGCATCATTACTCCAGTCTTCAGTGTCTCGTGATCCTTCAGAAATCATTCCAATATGCTGATTTGAAGAAACATTTCTTATTATTGTCAGTGTTGAAAAAAGTTGTGCTGCTTATTGTTTTTGTGGAAAGCGTGATACATGTTTTTCATGATTCTTTAATGAATAGAAATAGCATTCTAAATGTCTTTACCGTCACATTTGATCAATTTAAAGGAAAGGTAGGCGATTAGTTCCAGAAACTATGTGTTATGCTGGTTGAAAGTCTCTTCACATCCTGATAGCATACACTAAGATTAAGTTAAGTGGTCTAAATGCATTTATATGTATATTGTCTGTGGAAGGCGTAGAACCATAAAATGTTTATCCAATCATTGCACTCGGTCCGATGTACTATCTGCCTGTCTAGCTACTGTATATTTCCATACCTCCGCGCACCTTGATCGTACAGACATCACACATCATCAGAGCGTCTCATGCTATGCAGAATTAGACAGACGTCAGTAGAGCACCACAACAGAAACAGCAGCTGCCTTTTCCAAAACAATGAGCTCATGCTACGTTCACGCCATAACTACTGTAATTTGGAAGAGATGGAAACTGTGACGTTATACTTGGAGTGGGTTGTGACTCTAATTTATGCTTTTAAATGACACTATTAGTGCTGTTTAAGTTGTTTATGTTTATTATTGTAATGTAATGTGCTTTGTGACATGAGGTGATTTAACCATGGAGCTTTGCTACCTGCTGTACGCGTTCATGTTGTTTTGAAGGTGTGGCTTTGTAGACGCTCTGAAGGGAGGGTGGGATCTCATGCTTTCAAAGCTAGCTTGCTATTGCCAGCCTCTCTGAAAACTGCCAACCCTACCATTAATATATTGTTACTGAATAAAAGTGTTCATATATTTCTGTAAAAAATACATTGCTGACCCTAAACTTTTGAAATGTAGAGTAAATGTAGACATACACTGTGTCTGTGTCTACACGACACGACAAAGGGACTATTGCAAATCCATTGAGGTCCAGCTTTCTGGACCTAATCGGTGGAGCTAGAAGGTCCAAACACACCACCCTCACATTAAACCTAGTATACCTAAACCGATTGTGTCTGGTGTAGACATGGTATTAATCACTAGTTCTTTAACAGAAAACAGAATCAAATTTGGTGTAATTTAGGTTTATTTATGTCCCCCTTTCACTAAACAATGTCTTGTGCAAATTAACTGTGGCTCTTTGTAACAAACTACAATTAAACTAAACATTAAACATGTTGAAATATTTTTTTTTTTAAAAAATTAAAAAATCTCAACGCATATTTTGTCTTCTTTTTTTATTGTGTATATTTGTGTGTGTGTTTTTTTGTACATATTAGTAGATATTTTGAAGAACGTTTGTATCCAAATAGTTGCAATCAGACCTTTTACAAACCTGCACGCTGTGCTTAGACTGCCCTCTTGTGTTCTGTACACACGGTTGCCTTTGGATGAAAATGCTAGGGGATTTTTGTGTTCCCTAGGGTAGTTATTTTGCTGTGAGAATGAATGTAGTGGTGAGTAGTAGGCTATGGAAGTTTGTTTCCGGAATAAACTTGGAATTATGTGGTTATTAGTGACTTATAGTCAGATAGGGCGGTAACACTTTATAATATCTGCACTACTAATAATTAGTTAAGCATTAAACAGTTAATATAAATGATTTAGAAAGATGAACTGACCACACTACTAAATGCTTTATAACTACCTGTCACTGGCTTCCTTATTTAACATACCGGTCACTGGCTTCCCTATTTAACTTATCCCGGTAAATTCCAAAACCTTTCGGGATTTTAACATCTTTTTTCATTTCTTTCTCTCAACTTTGCTGCTTCTCTTAGTTCGACTTGCTTGCTGTATGTTTGGTTTACATGCGCGAAGCTGCCAACATGGCCGCCACGGCAGTAATGACGTCACGACGCCCAAGCTCTAACCACGCATTTAACAAACCAGAGGAACGTCGCCCAACCTAACAAGGTAAAAGTACGTTTTTTTTTCATCTGAAAGGTAGGCCTACTCGAGTTAACGTTAACGTTACCCACATCTAAATAACTTTACTAGCTGAGGCTAAGCGTTGGCGGTAACGTTAGAGGCCAGCGTTAACGGTGGTCACCTCCTCATCGTCATTCTTAGCTTTAAAAAAAAGCTATTTATTCGCGGGACGTTTTTAATTGCAGCCGCTTGTTTCTCATCCTTTCCTTCTGTTTGTTTCTCTTGGCAGCCCCGCTGGGATTTATTTTTTATTCTGATTAGATCATTATTAAGTCCAAGCCTTACTTGTATGTAAGTTAGTGCAAAAAAAAAAAAAAAAAAAAAACGACCACGGAGACCCCTCTCTGCATGGTAGATCCTGTCCATAGCCATCTCTAATGTCCTGAAAAATCATTTTATTAAGTGTTACTAACTGGTTTGTATTAATAAGGCGAAAGAATGGACATCTGTAAAGTGGAAAGACGCTGCTGTACTTAATGAAATCTATCCCTTGGTCTTGGCGAAAAGAAAAAAAAGATTTTCTCAGTTGTGCATTTTTTTCCCAGAAGAGACCTTGCAATAAACCCTAATATACAGACTCTACAAATACTCTACATATGGTTTTGATTTGAGCACTCGAAAGAAAAAATGAGAGACTTGTTAAACATTGACCTCAACGCAGTCATCCATCAAGGCTTTTATTTGTGCTAATACGATTTATTGTCTACACTGAGGTTTGGCTGAGCCTCACGCTTGCACAGACCTGCTTTTTTTCTTCTTCTATGAACTGACTGTGGTCATTGTGGTTTCATTCAGGTTCTTGGCTTGGCTGTTCATGTTGTAGCTACAGTTTATCAAAGCTCATGACATTGAGAAGAGCTTTTTGGCACTGTATTTACGTTTTATTCCACTGAAGTCTGAAGATTTTGAACAGGAAAGGAACATAATACCCCATTAACTTTGAAGAAACCCTGCCCCACCCCACATAAAACCTAACCCCCCCTCCATCCACCTCAATTTGTTCACTTGAGACCTACTTCCCTTCCCAGCTATTTTTGTGTCTCATATTTAACAGAGGAGCGAACCACAACATTGGTTTCATGTTTTGTCATTTGTGGTCTGATCTGCCTAAGCTGTTCTCGGTAATTACACTGAATACTTCTCAATGTGCATGGAAATTTTTCCTTTAATCAGATTTCCAAAGTACTAACCAGAACCAGATGCCCCCTTGGTTTGGCTCATATTACTGTGTGCTTAGAGATCACATCGTAGTGATCGCTTTTAACAATCTGCTAACAAATACTGACTGGTGACGGGCACACCTCTTCCCCTGAGGGACTCTGAGGGGGCCTGACCGCTGTGAGAAATGCTGATTTTAATGCACTGGTCAGATCCTTTTGGAAAACAAGAACTATTCAGAATCCAACTGGTTTGACTTTGAACCGACCCCTTTTTAAATTGTATTATATTGCAATGCCACCATGTTCATCTTTTGGACATAATAGCATTCTTGGTCTTGCTGAACATTACCCTTACATTTTAGTCTTTGTGTAGCTAACTCCACTATTACTAATATGAGTTTAGTTCAAGTTTGGTACTGGGTTCGCCTTTTCCTTTTTCTTCCGGGTGTTTGGCATTTCCACACCTGTTGCAGAACGCTAAAAACTCATTCTCATTGCTGTAAGGCAAAAAAAAAACAAAAAACAAAAAAAAAAAAACAGTTATTTATATTATTTAAAATGAATATATACATCATAGTAGTAGTTAATGGTCATTCAAATTCACAAGTTAGTTTAAACAATTGAAATTTAATCTTCACTATGGAAATCATGTATGGGAATCAACATTAAGAAAATTGGAAATGACAAAAAAAGCTAAAGTAAAACATCTGGATATTTTACAGTAATGGGAATTTGGGGGAATTGTGTAAATTATTAGTCCCCCTGTATCATAAGTCCCCCTGTAGTCAATCATGTTAACCCCTACAACTCACCTTTAATCACTAAAATTACGTTTAAACATTTTCTCCTTAAAAAAAAATAAGTCATGGTGCCTTAAAATATCTTGAATCTGTACACCCTTGTGACTTGTCTCATTTAGTATTCACGGTTCTATGAATATGCAGATTAGCCCCACTTCCACTCACTCTCACAATAGCTCAGAGATCCACTCATGACGATCACACGTTGATGTGATTGGTTACAAGGTAGTTTGTGACATCAGAAACACCAGCGATTTCAAACTTTGTTTTTGAGACGGTCTTTGGCAGTTTTATGAAGAAAATACTCAGCAATGGTGTTGACTTAAATCATATTAAAAACACCACATATAACACAACAGTAAAAGCTTGATTTTCACCACATGGGGACTTTATTTAATATACAATTAAACTTAGTTCAGCATTTTTAATTTAGGGATGTAATACAACCCTTATCAAGTAATATCCAGGAAATCATTATCAAAGAAAACCATTTGCCTCTTTAAACTGTCTGTATTGGTCATAGTGTTTCACAGTGGTATCAAATCTCTCGCTAAGATTCTTCAGTCACGGTGTCAGCATGTCTGTCTCTGATCATGCAAACCATGTTAAAATTAGTCCTGCTGTGGCCATTCAAGTGCTTCTTAGAGCTTTGTGACATCTGAGTTGAAGGTTGCGTCACTGTTTTTCCCCCTCATTAAGCTACGGTTAACCACCAATGGATCAAGGCCCTGTTCTCATTCTCTCCGCTTTTGTCCCAACCCAGCACGAATTACACATGCCTGGAGGAGAAGACATCCCACATTCACACATCTCACAAGGCGCTGACATTCCCTATCTGTTACAGCACCACTGTAATGGGAGAAGAGAGTTAGAGCGCTCTTCACCCCATACCCCCACATTAGTGTGTGAAACACTGGAACGTCGCAACCACAGGGCATATGGGATGTATTTATAGCATCAATGGGTTATATACTCTGCTGACAGACATGTTGATGATATATTGCAGTCCTGATTGTGAGAGATGACTTTGTTTTCATCCCATCAGGGTTGAGCCCGTACTGCAGGGTGTCTATCTCTCTCATTACATAAACCACATAATGATGCAAATCTGTCAAATCCTCAGAGATCTTGTTAGAAACTGTCAAGAGCAAGAGATAGGGTTTTTTTATATAGAAATAATTTTGAAAAGAAAATGCCTGCTAAATGTGGGGAAGTTGATTTAAAACGTTTAGTCTTTCTCTTCCAGGAAACATTTTTGATGACATTATCTTGCACTTAAGGACATATTCAGATCTAGAAAAAGCTCTTCCCCCCATACTGCCAAGTTTTGACTTGCAAAAGCCACAATTGTCTTGATTGGAGCTTGATTGACAGGTGATCTGACCAATCATACTTCGCAATTCGCCATTTTGTCCGACAAAGCAGTCAGGTGAGTTAGTAGTTTAACATGGGATTTGAACTTGGAAAAAAAAGTGTGTACTGACGTCTATCCGCGGTTAAAACAACTTTCCTTCTTATGTTCACTCTTGTTTATTTGGTGCTATAAATTAACTAGAAGGAAGAGATCGGTTCACAAGCAGCTTTAACTGGTGCTCTACAACGATCTGTCACGACACATTAAAGAGCCACGGTATTTATTATTTAAATTTATTTTAAAAAAATTACCAAAATTGAAAGGTGAGACTTTGTTTAATATGTTTAATATCAAAAGTTACCGAAAATTAACCTAGTCCTATCTGTCAGCGAGCGTGTCAGTCCTCTCTGCTCCGACCGCAATGTATTTTTCCCTGCGTGTGGCGCGAGAGCGGCGTACATAGTGTGTATTGCGACAGTAACTAAGAGAGGCGGGTCTTTGCGAACGTGACAATTTAAAAAATTGGGGGTAAAGGGAAACAGTCCTTGAAATGTCTTGTCTTCTTGTTTCATATGTTTCATGACATTTCATAAAAGTAGGTTTAATAACATCATTTACACCACAAAACCCCCTTTAGACCTTACAGCCAAATCAAAATCAATGTCTCAGTTGAATCCCTCAAAAAGAATTACATGTTAGATGACATCATAGAAGAGGATATAAGATGCTCTCATTTTAGTCAGGATGGAAATTGAACTCTACATGATATATAATGGTGTCGGCTCAAAAAACGTACTAAACAAAACACAAGAATGGGCATTCCTGCATTATGCAGGAAGCTGTAACTTTATTCCGTTTTCTGTGACATGGGGTGGTGTGTGGTGACCTAATGGTTGAAGACAAGGGCTCCACAGACACATGTTCAATTCCCAGAGCTGCCTTAGAAATTGGAGGATAAGTGAGATCACAATCCTGTTGTCATTGTGCAATTGAGTTCACTCAAATTGGTATGCCGATGATATAATTTTGTAATGAAGAAAACAAGCAAGCATCATGGTCACATATTTTTAGACCACAGTTTACATGTACAGTAAATGAGTATGTGTGTGTGAGGTTCATTAGTGTGTTTATGTGAGCTTGACTGATCATTTGTATTGGAAAATGCCTTGGCCGCAAAAAGGGGTTGTGGTCTCCGCCATCCATTACAACTCCAAAGATCAAACCCCTCTTCTCCGGAGGGAGAAATCCGCAAGATATAAACAGGCTGTTAAATGGAAAACTACATCTGTGTTCATTTGTTTCAGCCAGAGGTGGCCACATTTGGTAATTCTTACTGAAAATTATTTTCAATCGCTTCAGAGAGTGAAAAAGTCTAGCCTGCCATCTGTTTCCTATGGAAATGTTGCAGTGGATGAGTGTTGAGATGTGGACAGCCAAAGATTCCCCGTATACTCGCTAACTCCCATCTTGCATCACATCTTCTTTCTTAAAGTATTGTAGACATGTTTTGAGAGGCGTCTGTGTGTTTAATAGAAGCCATGCTCTGTTTGGAAAGTTGGAAATGCTGTTTTTGAGATTGAAATGGCTAGCGGAACATCATTGTCTTAATTCATTGACTTGAACTGTTTTAAAATGCTAAATTAGAGTAGAAACTACTGCCCCTTTATGGGAATTAAACGGGTAATTCCACCGTTTTTTAATATTAAACAAGGCTATGTTATTCCCTTAACTAAAACGAGTTGTCTGCGTGCGCTAAATCGTTCTTGCAGTGAAACTTTGTTAGCGCTTAGCTTAGCCCAGTTCATTCATTAGCATCCAAGCAGAGAAGCGACCAAACACCTCCACATTTTCTCTATTTAAATACAGTTGGATGAGTTGTGTAACTCGACCAAGAATGGTGACACAAAATAAAATGTGTTTTCTAAGTGTGTAAAGTGGATAACTATAATGTATGGTGGAATTGCATAGCAATGGTCGCTTCTCTGTTTGGATCCTAATTAGGGTTGGGTATCGTTTGAATTTGAACGATTCTGATTCCGATTCCGATTCCTTGTTTCGATTCCGGTTCCTAACGATTCTTGATTCCGATTCTTTTAAGAGGCAGGGTGGGTCAAAAAAGTTTAGCTAACCTTGCTAACCAACGGCCTTTCTGAAGGAAATACTCCTTCTGTAAAAATACTCCTTTTGTCACAAATTTTGCATTTTGCAGAGATTTCGTTATTTTTAGAAAAGTGAAGCCACACTTTGGACCGCCGACGTAAGCTATATGTTCGACTCGCGTGGTTATGCCAACACTTCCGGTAGACGCTTCTTCGTTGGTGTTCATCGGTTTCTTCTTCCGCTCGGCGGACTGTGAATATCGAAACTAGGAATCGAAATTTTTACTTTTGAACGATTCCGGGAAAAACGAAAAGTTAGTCTCGGTTCCAATCAATACTCGATTCTCGATACCCAACCCTAATCCTAATAAATTAACTGGGCTAAGCTAAGTGCTAACAAAGTAATATACATGTTGGTCTTCGTCTGAGACTCTTTAATGAGACGTTGTTGAGCAGTTATCATATGCTGTGATTTGGAGATTCATAGTTTGCGTAGTAGGCACTTCAAAGCAAAATCTAACCGAACACTTTTTACCACATGCTGGTGTGTAACGTTGAAAGTATGACATTGATGATGGCATAAAAGAACAGGCTGTATGAAGCATCATCAGGGTGTTTTAATGAAGACTGAGACTATAAATAAGCCAGCTCACCTTTTTAGGAGAATGAAGAATTGGGCTTTTTGAAGTTCAAAGGGGTGTGTAAAAGCTCTGTATGGGCGGTTCTGAGTGTTTGAAGAGGAAAAATATGCTTGACAGTGCTCTCTCTGTGGCTCTCTTTGTCTTTTGCTCCTCATTAGACTGCATAGAGAGTAAAAACAGCCTCTAATGTCACCTTTACAAGCGGCCTCGTCTGCCTCTTTCATCTCGGATCCTCTACAACTTTTCATCACTCTGATCCTCCTGTGATCCTGAAACTTTGATTGAGCCTTTGTGCTACAAATTTGTTGGTGGATTGAAATGCAGATTGCCTGACGAGTGACGAGTGACTTTAGGGGGGGGAAGAAATTTGCTTGAGAAGGTGATTATCCACCTGGAAAATGCAAGGAAGAATTGCCTTAAAAATAGGATGCTTGTGAATTCATGTAGTATGTGTGTGTGTTTGCGTGTTCATGTGAGGATGCATTTGCTTCTTTCCATAAACTCATAGAGAAGAGACATTTTTAACAGATCATTACAGAGACATTTTTTAGTTAGATATGGTGTCCGCAGTTTCATTTATTGAGGTGAGTTGAACAGCTTAAAGCGAAGTGCTCCCAAGCACTTGCTGTGGTATTCCTCCATACATTATTGTTATCGGCTTAGAATAGAGTAACATTTAATTTTGTGTCACCATTCTTGGTCGTAACCTGTATTTAAATAGGGAAAACGTGGATGTTTGGTCGCTTCTCTGCTTGGATCCTAATGATTGAACTGGGCTAACCTAAGTGGTAACAAAATTTCGCCACAAGACAGAAAGATTGAGTGCGCGCACTAAGACGAGAGAGGTATGTATCAACTCGGCTTAGTTAAGGGAATAACATAGTTTAATATGAAAAAATGGTCGATTGTCCCTTTAAATCCACCATTTAATTTTGCATACACTTTACATTAAGTTTCAATTCATTAGTTACTACATTATATATAGTATATACTATTACATATATATACATGTATATATGTATCTTTATACTTTCTATCTATAATAATATTTACACTCCTTAAAGGGATGGTTTTTTGATATGTTTTAGCTTACCTCAAGGGCATCCAAGATGTCTTTGTTTCCATAGTATTTTCAATTTTGATATTTTTAGGTCAAACCGTTCTTGTCTATCAGTCATATAATCCAGGTCACCACCGCAAAAAGCATGCACAGAGAAGTCCAAATTTAACATGATTTAATGACTCGTAAATGTAAGTGCACATTAATGGTCTAAGACACGAAACGAGCGGTTTGTGTGAGAAAACGAACACCATTTATACCATTTTACCTCTTGTAACCACAGCCACAAAGCGCCCGCGCCCTCAGATCACTTGGCCGTGGCTGTGGTTACAAGAGGTAAAAACGATATAAATACTGTTCGTTTTCTCCCATAAACCGCTCGTTTCATGTCTTAGGCCATCAATGTTACGAGTCATTAAATCATATTTAATTTGGACTTCTCTGTGCATGCTATTTGAGGTGGTGACCATAGACCTCCATTATATGACTGACAGACAAGAACGGTTTGACCTAAAAATATCAAAATTGAAACTACTGCGGAAACAAAGACACCTACATCTTGGATGCCCTTGAGGTAAGCTAAAACATACCAAAAATTTATTTCAAAGTGAACTATCCCTTTAAAATAAAGGTTACAAAATGGGGCTTCCACAGTAATGTGATAGGACTATTTTTGGTTCCCCTTTTAGTGAACGGTTTTTCATGTGTGAGAGTTTTATCTTTTTTTGCTCTGCTGTACTCCTTTTCTCCAGCAGAGAGCAGGCTTGTATTGCAGTGAGACATCAAGTGTTGCTCAGTGTCAGTTTCTATCACCCCAGCAGATGGCAGCCTCAAAACCTACAGCACTTGTGTTGCTGCTTTAAACAAAGACTGATGCATTGTAGGTGCTATGTCAATTAGCCACATGGTAAATGAAAAACAATTAAACAAAATTTTTTATATAAAAACTAAATTGTCTGATAACATTGAGACATGTTTTCAGATGTGATATACAAATGCATTACCAAAACCTTAAAGGTGCAATGTGTAACAAAGTTGAGTATCTATTAACAGAAATGCAATATGACATCCATAACTATGTTTTCAGTGGTGTATAAAGAACTTACTTAATTAGCCGTAATGTTTTTATTACCTTAGAATGAGACATTAATAGCTCCATAACCGAGGGAATCCCCTTCTATGAAGGTCGCCATGTTGTGACGTCATATTCCTACCGTAGCCGAACGCGAACAAACAGCGCTACAGAACGCGTTTCATCACTACCTTGAAAGAGAAGTAGCGGAAAGCTGGAAGCTAGCCTTACACTCCGTGAGTAGTGACTTTTCCCTTGTGAGTGGTGTAAAATATGTAGTTGGGATTGTTTCATGCAACTTAGTTCTCCCTCGCTGTGTTATGGGTTTGTTATGTTGGGGATAGATGTGCTGTTACGTTCGTGAGACAGCTGATGATTAGTATTCATGTCATTGACCGTAAAACAGCACGTTACAGGAATCACTAACCCGTCGATAGAGACTTTTACTAAAGTCTTTTATCACTAAAGTCGATCGCGAAGAATTTTAAAAATCAGAGAAAAAAAGCCTATTGTGTGTAGTAAATAGTATCTATGGGATGCGGAGATGACATGATTGTAACAGCGCGCGCACTTCCGACCTTTGGACTCATGCGGACGAGTCCCAGCTCAGCCACAGTAACAGCTCATATTAGCCAGCTAAACTATTACTAACCTTTTAGAAAAAATATATAGCTGCTCCCTCGCTGTATTATGGGTTTGCTACAGTATGTGGGGAGAAATGTGCTGCTGGTTACGTTTGTGAGACAATCAGCTGATTATTATTTTATTAAATTATATATTAAAACCCTTGATCCTCACCTGACTATGGCTTTGTAAACAGACAGTATTCATGATGTGGTTTATAATGGACTGTGGTACAGAAACAGTGACAATGTTACACAATGTTACACACTCTTGGCTTACTCTGGCTATTCTCTGCTGTCTCAGCCGACGAGATGTTTGTCCCGTTTTAGCAACCGTAGCTTCTTCGAAAGGGAGGGGTGAGCAGTGGGCTGAGCCCTTAGTGCAAACCTGGTGCAAACTCGCAACCGAACCACTAGATGTCGCTAAAAGTCACACATTGCTCCTTTAATATTACATAAATTAATGTATAGTTGTCCAAAATAGATCAGTGCTTATAGCCTGACCGTTGTTGTTCATGTACCGTTGAGTTTTCTGTGAGAGTCTGGATATTTGAGGTGCAGTGAAGAGTGGAGACTGAGTCAGTACTGTGACCCCCCTGTAAACCACAAACCTCAGCACTGTCGGTTTGCACATTGACAGGCTCCACTCCCTGTGGGTTTGGCTGGAGGTGGCCTGGAATTGACCCACAGCCTGTGGCCGCTCAGGGGAGGCAGGGTTAGTACTTTGGCTAAGTGTAATGTGGATAACAGTGTGCGAGTTAGCAGAGTTCCTTTCCCACAGATTTCCACGGAGGTTACAGCTGCGATCTACTGAATATTTTTTTTAAGCATAAGAACAAATTAATAAGTATGTGGTTTTGGAGGAAGGGCAAACATCTGCAGGATTCTCTCCAAAAACATTAAAAACATGTAAATTAAATATTTGAACTTGCGTGTGTGTGTGTGTGTGTGTGTATAAATATATATTATATATATATATATATATATATATATATATATATAATATATATTATATGTTGGGGTAACACAAGTAATGCAAGTTGTGTAAACGGATTACTTTTTTCAAGTTACTAGTAAAGTAACATTACTTTTAAATTTACAAAAATATAAACATTTTCAAGTAATGCAAAAAACTTTGTTTTCCCATTTATTGAGTGTCAGACTATCCTGTCCCCATGCTGAGAGAAATCGGGAGAAATCGCGTATTCTTCAAAATGTAAAACAGTAAAATGCGAACTCGGAATATTACGCAAACCTGCAAAATTTTAATATGTGAAGTACAAATGTGTTTAATCTCATTTTATTAACCAATGTCTTTGCTACTTACCTTCGAAGATCCACTTCGACTATAATAAGCAAATATGATTGGCTGTGTCCAAAATCGCATACTTCCATACTGAATAGTAAGTTAAAAACAGTATGTGACAAAAGTATTTCACAGTACTCATGAAAGAGTAGGCGAAAAGTTATAAAGTTACTATCCCATGAGGCTACGGGAGTGGTACATGATAATGATAGCATGGCGAATGTATGTCCACATTACATTCACACACATTCATACTATATAGAACATACTTTTTTAGAGGTCGTGAAGTAATTAATTACTAATTCAAGATGAGTATAGCCATAGAACTCTACGCCCTATTCTTTTGCAGTCCAGAAAGACAGCACAGCTGAAAGATTTGTTTGAGCAGCGCCCTCTACTGTACAGGTGCAAATTTGCATTTCCTTCAGCCTGAGGCTTATTCATTTCACTGGTTGTGTAAGGGCCCTTTTTGTTATAAAGAACAAACAAACAAGCATATCAGAGACAGATCACCACAGATCAGAAAATTATCACGTAAAAGTAACGTAACATTACTTTCCATAAAAAGTAACACAATAAGGTACTTTTTAGGGAGTAATGCAATATTGTAATGCATTACTATTAAGAGAAACTAACCCCCAACACTGTGTGTGTGTGTGTATATAGTATATGTGTGTGTGTGTGTGTGTGTGTGTGTGTGTATGTTCCTTTGACTTTTACAGATGCGTCTAAAAGCTGCTGCTGGAGAGTTGAAGTAAGGTGAGGATTTATCGAACAGTTTAGCCCTGGACGGGAGGTATGTTAGCAAGCAGTAATCCGGAATGTGCCCTCCCCTGCGGATCACCAGAGGACCACGTTGGAAAATCACTGATGTCTTTACAAATATTTACTCTTGCCCCGCAACATCTGCTGAATTTATTGTTGTAAAATCCCCCACCGTTAAGCGCAGGATTGGAGTGTCCAGATGTTCCTAATAACTGCTAGCTTAGCCATGCTGGAGAAATAGAGAAACAGAGGTGCCCTTGAGCAAGAGCGGACTAGTGTCAGGCTCCAACCAGCCCTGAACCGGCTGGATTAGAGGGAACACAAGCACAAGGGCTCTTTATTAAAACGGGATCTGTTGTGGTCAGGCTTAAGGTGGGCATGAAAGATCTCTGCTTTTGTCTGTGAGTGTGAGCGCTTCTGCCCTCTGTACCACAGAGCTTATGTGTGATCTGAATGAAGCGCCAGGTATTTGGGTAGAGGGCATTAATGATTTATTCGGCGTCTGTTAGCCAAGAACGTTTTGAATAATAATAAGTCCCCTCAAGATGTTTAATCATCTGATACCTTTGGACTGGAACACAGAGTCTGCCTGCTCGCCTGCAAAGTTTGTTTTATCTGTCTCCGGATAGATGCGTCTTTTGGGGCTTCTGCAGATTTTTCGTTGGGCGCAAACTTAGCCATTAGTTCTGCTAGGCCACAGAAAGTTTTCGGACGTTTGAGTTACACTTCAAAATCTATGAATGTCATTGCACATATAATATGTATAATGTGTTTATATATATATTGAAATATGTGCATGTATATACTGCATGTACATCATTTATATGATATAAATAACACATTTTCATTAAATATATACATATGTGTGTATTTATATGTACAAAATAATTATAAACCGTACACACACATATATTAATATTAGAGCTGTCAAACGATTAATCATGATTAATGGCATCCAAAATAAAAGTTTCTGTTTACATAATATATGTGGGTGCACTGTGTGTAATTACACATATTTAAGAAATATTTTCATGTATATACTGATTTATATTTAATTTATATTATATATAAATATAAATACATTTTTTTATATTTAATATAAAATATATACTTTATATTTTTATAAATATTTTTATATTTTATTTTTTAAATATAAATATTTTTCTTAAATATACAAGCATGTGTGTGTATTTATATATATAAAATAATTACACACAGTGCACCCACATATATTATGTAAACACAAACTGTTATTTTGAATGCGATTAATCATTGCCCAGCACTAATTCATTTCAATGGCTCATCAGTTAGAATTGTGCTATAATTTTATCGAATGTTATCGTCTCTTCTCCTGCTGCTGAAGGAGAACTATTTGTTTCCAGTCATCCTTCATCAACGCAGCCCTGTTGTGAGAGCATATGTCAGTGCTTGCGCTCTTGCGTGTCCAGGATATTTGGTTCTGTTTACACCCATTAACTCATCTCAGGTTTACACACAAAATAGTTTAGGTTTCTTTATATGTACAGCATCAATATAACGGCACGCATCTCTAATTTTCTTCACATGTGTGCCCCCATATGTTTAGGTATTTGCGCATGCATCCTTGACAAGCGTTTGTTTTTTTTCTCGCAACTTGGAACAGGCCTGTCATAGGGGGTTGTAGCACCCGTTAGTGAGAGGAGGGGGGCGAAGGGGGAGTGTGGAGAGCAGTAAATTATTTGTGCTGGCAGATGTTCACAGACCCAAATATGCATGAGTTTGTGGACCTGGCAGCTCTCGTCTCCTGCCAAACTTGCTGCTTTTTCATGATGCATGCGGGAGCAGTTGTTATTCTGGCGGCGTTACAGAGTGCATTAATCTGAACTGTCATCACCTCCAACCGCTTTTGGTGGAAATTATTTCACCCCTTTATTAAGGGAACTCCAGTGAAACATTACCAATGGCGGTAAGGTCAACATTCTTGGCGGTTCTGTCATCAGGCTGCTGTGCGTTGACTTTCTGTGCAGCGTATACGGCAATGTAAACCTTGGATGAAAACTACAGACCGTGAGGAAAGGTGGGACTGCCACTTTCTGGCATTTCGATCAACTTTCGCTCATATTTGTTTTAAAAAACCCACGCTGTGATTTGATTCCATTTTAAAGGAACGCTCGTGCTAATGGCGTATTGCTGTAAAGTGTCAATGTATGTGGTTTTGGATGCGGTTCAGAATGAGTCAAGCTACTGTTGTGGTGCCTTATTAGAGTGTCACTCTCTCTCTCTCTCTCTCTCTCTCTCTCAGTGTTTAGCCAAACCATTTGAGCTGATGATTTCACAATTCATTTGAAAGCAATCTTTTTCCAGGCCTGCTCAGCGTGCAAATCCAGTTCACTGGTTCTTACCACAGAGTGGTTATGGGAATATTCTCCCAATGAGTGGTTGGTCAGCTCGACCATTATTGTTCAGAACACATGCTTCTCATAACAGCTTAGAGAGGCAGATGGAAAAATTCATTGTATGAAAGAAGCAATCAGCGGTTTATTCAACTGTCCCTTTGAAGAGACAGTAAGAAGCCCCTCTCTGCGCGGATCAAATACAGATGCGGCATGTACATCTATACTTAGTGTCTGTCAACGGTATGTTTTGGCAGCTCTACCGGACGGGCTGTCGTGCTGTGTAAATTGCATGAGTATTCAGCATGCGATGCCCATTGTGACCTTTGGTCTCTCTTCCTGTTGCAAACTAAAGCCATTTAGCCTGTCAGGGCCTCAACCTTTTTGTAAATGTCACTTTGAGGGATGTGTGGAAGCCATAACAATAGCCGTCGTGTAATCAAGTTATCAGCGATGCCCAGAAAAAAAAAAAGTGCAATTATCATAATAACATATCCAGCCAGTCACTTACTGTCATGCCTGTTCTGACTACGCACGGGGGTGCGCGGGGAGTCTTTTCTAAAGGAGGGCTTTGGCAGTCTGCCACAGAGAGCGCTTTTCCCTCGAGGCCTCTTACTCACCAGTCAGAGAAAATGAGAATTACACATATTAAAGAGGGTAAACGGCAGTAATCACCGCACTGGGAGGAGGCAAGAGGATTCAGGGGCCTGCTGAACGTGTAGTGCAGGAAGGGAAGTGCTGCTCGGTTCACACACACACCCTTTTGGAGAAACGAGCAGTGCTTTGCCCCATATGCTCCTCTCAAGAATGTGTTCCATAAACTCCATCCACTTGTAGGCCAGCGAGCTTTACGACTTGTTGTTTTAGGTGTTCTCGGTGTCAGCGCGTAGGTTTTGTTTCCAGTCATTGATCTTAGATGAAAAGATCACTGGTTAATGTAATACATTCTTCTGTGTTTTCCATCAGCATTTGCTTATGTGAAAATACTGCCAGTACTTCTGTTGGTTTGTCAGAATGTATTAGATTTAAGTCATGTAATTTATAGGAAAATATTTAAATGCGATTATTCGCGTCATTTTAATTGGTGAACTTGATTCTTCAACACATCCGATTTTGAGTGTCATTTACTGTAAAAAATGATCGTGATTTTAACGGTAAAAGACTGTAAAAATGCTGCATTGCAAAACTGTTAATTAGTTAACAGAACGTTTCCTTACTATATACGGTAAATAACTGTGATAGATCTAATGGTACATTGAATGTCATTTTACTGTAAAATACCGTTTGCAGTTTTTGGAAGTGAAAAAGAACAACTCATTGTATACACTGTGATAATATCTGTTAAAATAGGGCACAATGTATTTTCAACCTAGGGTTAATGAAAATTACTGGATGATGTCCGGGCAATAAGCTGCCAATATTTTTTCTGTTATTTTACGGTTTTACGGTAAAATACCGGCAGCTGTGGTTGCCAGAACTTTACTGTCAAAAATATGGTAGCAATGTTTAAACTTAAAATTTACAGGATTAAACCGTATTTCATTATATGATATAATGTTAATTTGCTGACTTATTGAAGTATTAATATCTGTTTTGTACTACTGTAATACACTGAAAACCACCAATCACAGCAGTGATGAGTCACATGATTAATCAAAGCTCATCACAAGCAGTTCTTCCACAAGAAAGTTAATTAATTCACACGATACACAGTGTAATACATGAAATTTAAAAAATGCAATAAACACTAATTTAACTAAATTACATGTAGCATAAATCCCTAATGTACATAACTGATTAGAAAAAAAGAACTAAGAAAACTATGAAGAAACATAGTTATTTCAACAAAAATACATCAAATGTGGAGTGTCACGCAGGGAATTGTGGGAATGTCAACTTACGTTTTTTCACAGTAAATTACACTTTATACTGTATGTAGTAAATTAGTCATCAGTACATTAATCAGCTATAAGGGATTTACTGACGGTACAAATGATGGACTGTCAGCCAGCAGCACATAACTTAGCTTTAAATAAATGAAAATATATCCATAAAGTGTGGGGGAAATGTTGTTTCTTTAATAATGACTGTAGTTGTTGAACATCGATTGGGTTTGATTTTTAAATAAAATAAGAATAAATAGATTACAGCAAGTTAAATAAATAATCCATCAATTTTAAGGTAAAAAATACCCATGTTTGTCTTTCCCCCCCAAATTTTCCAATGAGTTTTATTAATTGCACGGAATAAATTGAATAAATTTGAACCGCCGTGGTAATTTCATTTGTATTCTTCCAAATGCTGTGTATCTTATCAGGATATGCCACAAAATATCTCTTTCCAGTGTTGTATTTGATCTCTGTATCTATGTGTGACGGCCTTGCACGGCTCGCATCACGGCAGGGCTGGGGAGAATTCAGTCCAAGCGTGAAATCATCTGGCTTTCACCAAGCCCTTTCAGAGCTGTGATGTTTCCTCCGGTACAGTCCTGAAAACATTGACCCCCAGGCTACTTTGCTTTCCTTGGCAGTGACTGTGGAACCTTTACAAGGAACAGCCTGTTTGTTTGTTTGGTCCATAGAGTTCACTCAGCGTGGGTTGTGTTTGCCAGGTCACTAGAGCCCAGCTGAGTGGCGGAGAGGACCGAGGATTGGCTAGGACCGCTGTGGCGGAGAAAGGGAACAGCTGCATGGCGAATCCCACACTGTAGCCCTTTAATTTATTGCTCATCGCCACGTGTGTGTTCCCAATCTGGCTCCATAAGGAAAATACTAGTGGCTAACGGCGGACCACCCTAACCTCGCTGG
Source organism: Pimephales promelas (assembly GCF_988280905.1). NCBI lineage: Eukaryota > Metazoa > Chordata > Actinopteri > Cypriniformes > Leuciscidae > Pimephales > Pimephales promelas. The sequence goes on from NC_142778.1 coordinate 29,749,225, forward strand.
ATCGAAGTCTTCACCACGAGCCTCAGATAAGAGGCCTGGAGCGGATCCAGGTGCATTAGAGCTGGGTTGAGCTTCTGACACGAAACAGCCCTCAGGGGGAACCACAGGCATCCATAAATATTTAGGCACCAAAGAGGTTTATGGAGTTTGTTGTAAAAGGATTTATGATGGGCCGCGAGTCCATCCAACAACTTGGAGAGGGGGCTTTTGCTTTGGCTTAATGCACTGTCGAACCGCACTCTTCACAGGAACGTCAGCCATGGCTCAGGAGAGGTCCGATCAAAAACAAACACTTTACATAGCATGAATGCAAACCAAACCTCGCGTCCAGCACGCTTTTCTCGAAAAACAGGTGTGAGCTTATAAAAGGCTCTTTACCTGCTGCATGAACGATGCGTCCTGGTATGCAGAAGAGATCAACAGATGTTTCGGCCCTTATAAGGACAACACAGGATTTGCGTGAATGTAAATGATGGCCTATGCCCATTCTTGGATTTAAGAGTTCTTAGATCTTAGTAGTTAGGGATGAACAGGCTTTGGTAACTGGCCCATATCAGTAACAAAATCAGTTGATTTTGGATATTTAATCGTGCATGCATATTTCTCTGTTAATGTCTTTGCCAGAAAAGACACTTCTTTGAATTGGTTCCAAGAAACATATTGTCTGCCTACATTCGTGTAAGTGCGACAACGCCTCTTAATCTTCAGTGAATTACCTAGATGGAGATGGGATGAGATTTGTGTTATATATTTTTCAAGTGAAATGTTTCTACTTGCATTTAATATATGTTATAAATTCTCAACTGCAAATACAGTATGTTTAATGCAATGAAGCATTTCCACATTGCTTCATTCTAGTGAGTCAGTCTGGCTCTGATGCCAATAAAATATTTTTGGTCCAAATAATTTCCCTTTAAACTATTTAGTGTCTGTCTGGGCAGGTTCATTGGTTTATGGTGCCAAATGAAAAACACAGAAAGAATAACTGGAATTGAGTGAATAAAACAGATGTTCCCACTTCTGTGGGGGCGGTCCCTGGAGGGGACACGATGTAACTTTTTTTAATTCTCAATACAGTCAATACATCATAAATCCTTCTTCCAAAACCTGTTTTTGCCTTACCCTGATTCACTATGGTAAGTCTTTATATTTTAGTCCTGTTTGGACGGTTTTCACGGGCAATTGTGTACATACATCACTCGCCTGTGCGTGTCTCGTCATATTAAATCTGTAAATTGAGAAAAGTTGCTCCAGCTACTTTGCCGTGTGAATGGTTTTTAAACGGTGTAGCTTTTCCAGTAGCTAACTACGTTTTGCAGCAAGTAGCGGTGTAGCGCGAGCAAAAGCTACATTGCGTTTGTCGAGCCTGCGCGAATCAGTGCGATGCAAGGATATTCTTCTTCTTGTTAGATTACAAACTCATTTTTTGCCATTACCGCCACCTGTAGTTTAATCACGCATCTTGCGGCTAACGGTTCACTGATGTAAAGAAGTGGGTTGACGCACCCATTTTATGATTATATAGCAAGACATGACGGCAGATTTGGAGGATGGAGAAACAACTACGTTAATTACCCATGGCCTTATTTGTCCAAGTTCAATTGGTATTTTAGAGAAAATGTTCTACATGCAATTTACGTTGGATGTATATTTTGTCCTTGCAATGTTGTAGGCTATTTGTTGCAATTTTGCACTTTTGACAAACAGTCTGAGATATTTGAGTGTTGTGTGTAATAAAACAATACTCTTTGAAATCATAATTGTATTGCATTGTTTTAAACACTAAATATTTGACTAAAAACATTCGTCAGACACTTTTTCAGTTATTTATAATATATGTTGTTCAAAAAGCAAAAGTAGTTTCAATGTAGCTAGCTACTTTTTGATAGTAACTTGTAGTGTAGCTAACTACTTCTCCAAAAGAGTAGCTTGACTGTAGCTTAACTACTTTAACTTACGAGTAGCTTGTCAAACTACAGTTTCAGAGTAGCTTCCTCAACACTGGCTACAGTAACGTTTCCAGCTACTCACCTTGAGATCATTTCCATCCAAACTGGTTCTCTTAAGTGTAGCAGTGAATGTTTTATGAGCAGTATCATAATCTATCTTGTAGAGACAGATCCATATTCATCCGCACAGTCACACAGAGCGAAGCACAACAAAACAACATTCTCGCGGGTAGTTGTGTTTTTTGACCGCTAGAGGGCCAGAAGTTGTCTCATGTGAAACTCGCCTGATTAAAAGAAAATAGTACAAATATAGAGCAAAAGAAAACCGAAACATTGCTCTCTATTTTACCACTATACAGGACCATTATGGCTGGAGGCAATATCAGTACTCTCACTTTGTATTTTATGAATTCAGGCTTCAGGCCCATGTTGCTTTATTCCCCATGTGGCCTACCTAAATGCGCACATTGACCATTATCACTCTCTGACTATTGAAAGCGAAAGTCATTTTTAGATGAATCTAACCCTTCAGACAATTGCCACTCCAATATCCGGCAATGTAACTCAAGGCTGCCTTCTGTTTTCTTTGTCAGTTATCAGACAGCGGTATAATAAAAGAGAGACTTGGGCTAGTCTTTTATATCAGGAAATATGAATTATTGAGCTGTCTGAAGATCAGGCTTAAGATTACAAGGGAACATATCTCCAGCAGACATCATATAATGAAAGAGATTTATCATTTTAATATGTGCATGCTGCTGCTGTAAACAGGGCCTATGTTAGCAAAGACCCCAGGAAAGGTCCTTATTGGTGAGGGGTCCGGAGCGAGCAGCAATATTCCACCTGTGCTACCTCTGTTTTCATTAAACCCATGCTCATCATGAACTCTATCATAGAAATGTCAATCACACCCCTTTTATTTTATTTTTGTGAAGGTATTCTGATTGAATAAGCCTCACAGTGGAAGGCCATTGTAATGACATTTGTAAAAAAATTTAACCGATATATTTATCCTACAAAAAAAAGGTTTTGTAATAATTTTGCACCAATATAGTTAAGCCATTATGGTCAACATCAATACAATTCTATACTTTCATTGTCTAACAAAAATGAATTAAGGCATCACACCATTATAATGTACAGTATGAAATTTGGATATTCATTTTTAAATTTGGCAGTTTTATTAATATTGTACGATATATCTATACATTTGGTTTAAATGAGGTTTAGATAATAGCAAAAACATGCACAATTAATATATCCAATTTTGGCTTGTACAGTAGATATCCAATATTGACCAAATATTACTCTGTTTAATTACAACATTAGCAATGTTTCCTATATAAATAATAAATAAATCTGGATGGGAATGCCAAGATGCACATAAATTCTAAAATGATGTATTAAATTTTTAAAAAATCTGATTAGAAGACATGCGGATAAACATATAACGAGTACAATTTTTGATGCACATAAAAACTAGACAAAAACAAGACTGGACTAACCAGTCTTGATGTACAGCATCTGAGATGTTGTTTTGGTCATTCTGAAATACCTTAGCCAAAGTCTGTTGCCAAAGTGGTTCGGTATAATTACCTCCCAGAGCTGTGTTCCCAAACAGCAGGCTTCCGCCTCCAAAAGCAAGATAACATGACCGCGTTTATTGCATTTCGTCTGCACACTCTGAAGCACAAGTAATTTATTATATACAAAAAAAAAAAAAAGACCCACAGTGGCTTCTCCTCCTGCAGCAACATCAATTTTTCTTAGTCATATTTGGCTCAAGTTTATCAGGAAGTTACAATTTTCTTCTCTTCGACTCACTGGATGGTGCTTTATTTGCACATTTTTTATGTAATTTCCCAATTTTGGATGGAAACATAGCTGTTGAGTCAATTCTGCAAGTTTAGGGCAGGACTATCGCTTGATCTAACCAATGGAAGCATTCGGGAAAACATTTTTTTCCAATTACATTTAGTGACGCTAGGGGTGTTGAAAAGTCACTCGGAAATCAAGCTCACTGCACTGCTTCACACTCTATTTCTTTCACACGATTCTAGTACTCTTGCTTTCTCTCTCTTTCCATCTGGCCAGCTCACAGATCCCCCTCCCCTCCAGTCATCTGTCCATTTCTCTCCTGGGTTCCTTGGAGGGGGTCAGAGGTTCTCTCTGTCGCAGATTGCCAGAAGATCAAGAATCCTCATTATCCTGTTAACTGTACATTTATCAAACAAGACAGTGGGGCTGCGGTGCCCCGGCCATCATTAAGGTTTAATAGAAAGGGGGCAGAATGAGCGAAGGAGCAGTAAAAAGCTGTAGCAGGAACTAGCGTTTCCTTTTAATGACTCTGATATCCCTGACAGGATTATTAATCAGGAAACTAAAAGAAATTTCTTGACCTTTTGCTCCCAGCTTCCTCACTTTAGAGTCTTTTAGCTTGTGGCATTACATAGCAACTGACAGGTCATGAGGTCCATTGCTAATTGGTTCTATGGGGGTTTTGAATAACAATGAGACGAGCCCAATTACCGCAGCTACAGAAAAGCACAGATGAGAGAGTGTGTAGGAGCCCAGTAGACGCTCAGTGCAAGCTCAGATAGTGCTGGAGAATTCGGAGCGGGGGGTGGATTGATGGGTTTGAAAAGAAGGGGGGAAAGTTATGTTTCATCCCTGCTGTGCCTCTCCCTCTCTCTCTGTATCTCTATTTCTCTGTGAGGGCATTAATGAGATTTTCAAATCAACTGGCATGCGCTCTAATGGAGAGCTGAGCTAAACAGGAGCATTCCTGCAGGACAGCTCTGCCTCATTGACTATTCCATTTGAGGAAGACATTCACATGTTCTCTGGGAATTATTTTAACGTCCCAGTTATCTCCAATCTTTTTGTATCGCATGTTCATTTATTAGTGATATGTTTTGCTTCCTTGTATCTCACACCGAGGATCTAAATCAAGGCTCCTTGATGATTGGCTCTAAGTGATCTTCATTGGCACTTTAATGTTTTCTTCAAAGCTGGAGGCTGCTTCAAAGCGCCCAATTTGTTATGTAGATTATTCTCCGCTCTCCTATACTGCCATGCCTGTTCCCACCTCCCATGTTTTACTTCTTATTTTTGCAAACTCGGGTGCCTAATGTCCAGTTTATAACAATATATAATTTCTTATGTGGTGACTTAAATTACATTAAATTGACTTAAAGGAGTAGTTAAATTTAAAAAAAAAAAATACTTTTGCCGATAATTTACTCACCCCCATGTCATCCAAGATGTCCACGTTTTTCTTTCTTCAGTCGAAAAGAAAATAAGGTTTTTGATCTAATAGACTTCAATGGGAACCAAACGGTTCAAGGTCCAAATGAGAGTTTCATTGCGACACAACAGACAATGAATAAGGGTCTTATCTAGGACCCTTCGAGTCATAACTCGAAAAAAGATTTGTTCATTTTGATGAACGAGTTCGAACAGGAGAGTCACAAACACATCACAGAACAGAGCAAGGCGACCATTTGTGCTTATAAAACTTAAACTTATTTATTTATTTTTTAAATGACCGCTCGTTTCACTAGATAAGACCCTTATTCATCGTCTGGTGTCGTTTAAAGCCCTTTGAAGCTGCACTGAAACTCTCATTTGGACCTTGAACCATTTGGTTCCCATAGAAGTCCATTATATGGAGAAAAATCCTGGAATGTTTTCATCAAAAACCTTAATTTCTTTTCGACTGAAGAGACATGGACATCTTGGGGTGAGTAAATTATCAGAAAAAGTTTTTTTTAAAAGTGAACTACTCCTTTAAGAAAATTTGCTTTTTTGCTAATTATGCCTGATGGGTATACATATATTAAAGATTTAGTGAAAATCCTTTATTTTTGACACTTTCTTGAAAATGTTTGATATGAAACCAGTGTAATTACATTTCTAGGATCTTTGCGCGTCTTTTAAACGATATTTTATCCTCATGCATCATTGACCCCTAAATCCTTCAAACATTAGTGACTTGATACATTTGCTGTGTTTTTTCTTCTTCTCAGAGAACTATGAAGGCTTTGGTCTGCCGTCTTTGCCCTTGAACTAATGTGTCCACAACGGGTGCGAGAGCAAGAATTTAATTTGATCCCCGTTTAAATAATCTGTTTCAAATTCATGAATTCACACGGAGCAATCCTCCCCGTTCTGAGTATTCATCATTCTCAATAAGCCCTCGGAGAAGCCGTCATTAGGTTTCGGCCTCACCCGCCTGCACTGAACCGCTCCTCAAGGGCTGCAAATTGGAAAGGGGACTTAAATACTGCTTGAAATGGATACTTCATATTCACCTAAGCCCTAAGACTGGGCTGTCAAGCGCAAAGAGGGAGGAAGACGTGCGCTTTCCATGCCCGCTGTACTTACGGCATTGAGTCGAATCCTTTTAATTGCCCGAGCTGAAAGGCTTTACTCTGACCTTTTCAAAGTCATGGAGCAAACAATTCTCTCCAAGGTTAATGCGCCTTCCTTGTTTTTTCTTTGGTGTGCGCTTTCGAGTTATTGACCGAATTGCTGCAGTGCTTATGACTCCAACCCTGAGCTTTTGGAGTGAGCTGTATTGAAGAAGCTACTCAGAGGCTGTGCTCGAATCAAGCCGGTGGAGTGCAGTCGCATCACAGTGAAGAGCCTAATCTAATTTTCATTTCTGAATAACTGTAAGCGCAAATGCGATACGTCGAGAGACTGTCTGATAAGAAGTGCTGATTGACCTGCCGCTCATATAACCCACTTGATTGGATCTGCCGTTCGCAGACAATCTGTCACTGCTTGTGCATCCGCATATCTGATTCATTTGTGCTTTAAAGCAGTTTAAAGAGTTGAAAGAGGACGGCCTCTTTGCCGTAAAGTCTATGTAAATACATCTCTCGAATCTCATCTCAACACAAAGACCCGGAGAGCTCTCTAAATCCCTGCAGTTTAAGAACAAACTGGATACCATCCACCAAACTTGACAGTGGGATCTAATTGTGCATTAGCAACTTTCAAATCTGCATGTCTGCATACAGTTGCGGAGCTGCAGCTGTTGTCTCTGAAGAGTTTATCATTATTTCACATTTATTTTGTTTCCCTAATTACCTAATTAATTCCGTTGTTTTGATTGTCATGTTTACCATTTGCTATGTGGAGGCATTATCCTGTTCTGTTTGTCTGTTTGAAGAAGGAGACATCTCGCTGAATAATTCATGCCCTGTTCCGGCATCAGCGCAACGTTTAAACGATGAAGGAGTTTGTGCAATTCTGTCTTAGTCTTGGGTGCATGCACACACACACACACACCGTGTCTATCTAGATCCATATATTTATGCTGCCTGAGGCGACGGTATAGGTGAAAAGTGGATTTCACAAAGCTCACGATTCAACTTGGATAAAGCTGTGACAAAGATCTCCTCTGATGTGTCTCTCTAAGGCTTAGAAGAACAGACTAACTGGACAGTGGTGTTTTGGGACTGTGCTTAGTCTATGGATCTTTCATTTACCTCTGCGTTGAGACTCTTAACCACTTGATTTCACTAATCAGAGTCTTGATGATGCTAATTTGGGTCCTTACACTGAATTAGTCGCAGTGCCCTTTAGGCTGAGTAATGGCTTGCTGTCCGTGAACTGGAATATGGGTTGTAATTGGTTGCTTCTGGTTTTGCTCTTCTCTTGACATTGGCTTCTTAAGAACTTAATTTGAAGACAGGCCAATTGTAGGTGGGTAAGCAAATTGTTTCTGTGCGGTATGTGTTCTGGTTAAGAGGCAGAATACAGGTGCTCCTCCCTGCTAGTTCTTCCCATCTCAGTGCATATGAAGAGAGAGAAAGAGTTTTTGTTGTAGCCCTCAATCATTGGGTCTATGACCCCAATCAACTTTTACTTAATAAAAAAAGGTTCCCTTCATCTCTGTGGAATAAGATTTTGTGACTTTTCATACATTATCTATCTATACACACACAAAAACTGGGCTTGATTCGGTTGTTCTGAAGGTATGTAAAAAAATGTTTACACTTCTCGTCTTCAGGGGTCAATATGACCCCACATTGAAATGAATGGGAAATATGAAAAAAAAAAAATATATAGTATATTTTCTTCATGTGTCTAAAAAACCCCAGCATAAATCTGAAAATTTTTACATAGAAATGAAGGCCTAGTACTAGAGCATAAATGCAATGTATCATAAAAAAAAATATTTCATATGCAAGCTGATGGTGTAGTTGTGGAATTGTGTGGTATATGGATACAAAAGTACTTTATATCTCCAAAAACACAGCATTAATGAATAGATGAGAAGTAAACAAAAAAATGATATTTTATTTTTTATGATTCAAAATGTATATTTTTTGTACAATTACTCAATCAATTGTTGGGGTTGTATAGACCCTGAAGCCCAGAGGTTTAAACAGGAAACGAAGACTATTTGAAGGTTAAAGGTTGTTATTGTCATGAAGTACATTTTGGACCTTTCAAAACATTAATATTTTTGTGAGCTCAGTTAAGTAAATATTTGTATGAAATGGTTTCACAGGCTTGCAGAAATTAAATTTTCAATTATAATTTGATTGTGCACTATGACAAAAAAAAATGAACAGAATGGAAATAAAGTGGTAATGTTAGCCACTGCTCAGTGAATGATTGTGAGTTAGTTTACATGTGCAACGTTGAGGCAGGAGTGAAGTAGAGAGAATCCAAGTGCAAGCATTAATTTAATGAACAAACAGGTAATCCAGGGCAAAACAACAGATCATGAAAACAGCAACAAACAACGACGACAACCAACAAACAGCAACTGAAACAGGAGGTATAAACACACAAGCAGACAAGCTAAACAAGATAACAAGGGGGACTAGGGGGGACTAATCAACAAGAAAAGGAACACCTGTGGACAATAAGCAAACAAATAACAAAATGACAAGACACATGGCAGGGTCACATGACAAACAGGAAATCACATGACAGACAAGACCATGACAACATGGGGTGTCAGGTTCGTTTTGATATTTCTTTAACTTTTAATCTTTTGAGGTTTTGATATTATTAACATAGCATATTTTGTAAACAGGGTAGAATTTTTTAATTGTTTAAAATGTTTTTTTTTTGCATCTAAAGGCAACATGACATCATGACTTTTGCGTAAACATACACGCCACTTTCAAGTCAGGTGGCGTGTTATCTATACGCATTTTCAGCTATCCGCGTGTATGCCTACGGTGTTAAATGTCCAAGTGATTCCGCGTGTATGTACACGACGTTAAATGTCCGAGCGAAACGAAGCAAAATGTTCATCTGGGGAGCGATATTTTTTTCCTAGGATGGTAGGGGAAGACTCATAAATGCTATTAACCCCAGTGACGGGTAGGTTTAGGGATGGGGTTGAGGTAGTTCATATATTTATATAGTAATGTAATGTTAAGTTAAGTCAACGGCGTTCATAAACACGCTGAAAAGTGATTATGCGTGTTGATAGCGCGCCAAAAATTGAAATACGAATTGGCAAGTGTCATACATTCGCCATTTCATGAGATCAGTCTGCTCTTTGTTCAGTTTGTTCTTTGTTTGTGTTTAAAAATTGTGAGTCGAACGTTTTATGCCAAATATTAAGGCACATGTGATCTTCAAACTGAAAATGAAATGACATGAAAAACTGCTTAGCAGAAATGACACTTACACTCTCAGGCTTTATAGATAATCTTTGCATTCGTCTCGTTAGTGTGCACCCCAGATCCCAGAGTTACACAGACAGATCACCAGTACATCAGCACAGGATTCATTATGTACTTATTAGCAATGTCATCCCTAATTATGTAAGCTCAACTGCAATCTTATCTTTCTTTACTTCCTCGCTGTCCATTATTTCCAGTCTGTCTCTCGCCCCTAGCAAATGTCTCTATGGATTCTGAATTTACAGTGACATATGCTTTTGCTATCCACACTCATGATGAGAACGGATCTACCCTCCTACATGTGTTTGTGCGTGTGTGTGTGTGTGCATGCGAGTAAATTTGTTTGCGCTTAGAACCCGGGGTGTTTTTTGATCGACGTTATCACATGCAGAACAGAAGCGCCAACAGGTATTGAGTAGCGCAGCGAGCTTTTTAACAAACCCCCTCCTCCCAAAGGTGTAAGATTTTCCTGTTTTTGATCTGTTCGTATATGATCATCTTTAATCTTCCCTGCAGGCCTGGCTCACTGCAGTAACGCAGCGGACCCAATGGGGGCGATATTACAACCAGCGGTTCCTCTCCCCGCGGCATCTTACCTGCAGAGTCGGTGGGGGGAGGTGGTCTTGGTGCTTGTTCACATCTTCATTAACAAATATCTTCATTACCGCACTGAAAAACAACGGGAGAAAAAAAAACAACAGCCGTGCGACGAAGCTATGGCAGCCCCTCGGGGCGTTCTGCTGTTTGTAGTGACACAGAGGACGAGTTATGCTAATTGAGTGTTCTTTGCATAATTAGAAAAAAGAAACTTTATCATTATTATGAGTACAGAATAGCCAGACTGTGGGTAATTTAGAGTTTCCCAGCAGGGTGCCGCGCGGTGGAAAATGAGCGAGAAAGAGAGAGAGGATGCCCTCTCAATGTTATTCTTCTGGATATAGAAAAGCATGTTCATCAAGATGCTTAGCCAAAGTGTGCCTTAATGATAATTACTTTCCTCAATGTGCTCTTTTTCGAAGTGATTTAGCGAATTTGTTTTTGAAGAGCATCCGTTTGCGATGGAAATTCACGAGGAAATATTTGGATTGAAGCAATTGCCGTACATTCAGGCACGTTGCCAGCATCTTTTTTTAGCGGCACCAGACGTTACTAAACCAATTAGGCGTCTTTGAAATATTAAGAGGCCCAGAAACCTCGCGCTTCGTTCTTTGCAGATGGTAAAACTTAGTCATTCGGAGCGCTGTCATGTCTCCTCTCCTCTACTTTCCAACATGGCCGACTGTGTAGTCTACCTTGAGACGGCAGAGAACATCCCCTCCCGCTTCAAAGGTTCTCTCGCCTTTTTCATCTCTGTGTACCAGCCCACGGCCAGAGCCATGGATTAATATTTCAAAACATGTTTCTCTCTCTCTCTTTCTCATCCTACCTCCATCCAGCCCCCCCTCCCCTTGCTGTCTCATATACACAGTCCTCGTTCCCTGTTCACCACTTACTCTCTCTCTTTCTCTCTCGCTCCCTCGCTCGCAGCCTGGCTGCAGACACGTGTGATATTTTCCCATATCTCATGTTTTGCTGCTCCGCTGCTCCCAGAGCCCAATCACTGGAGCAGTATGTTTTATGAATTAATAAGAGATGATCCTGGAAGGTCCAGGGAGGCAGCTAAGAGAGAGCCAAGAGCAGAAAGATGGAGGGAGAGAGAGAAGCGAAAAAAGGAAAAGAGAGAGGGTGGAGGCTGCAGTCGAATTTTAATGAGCACCAAGGGGAATATCAGATTTTTTATTTTTTTCTCCCTAGTTCTTTCTGTGGATATCCAATGGCACACTGCTCTAAATCACTGTCATGCAAACAAGGTATTTCCCATCATGCCCTTGGTTTTTGGCTGGTAAGTGTGTCACCGTGTGGTACAGCTTGGCTCGCTGGGTGCACCTGCTCCGCTGTCCTAATTGAACAGATGATCTGCCAATTTGTCATGTTTATCTTCAGCGCCTTTCCTCGGCGGCTTGCCCACTCCCCACAGCCCCCTCGCAACACGCTGCAGATGTTAGCAGCATTTTTTATGACAGATCTTGTAGTCATTACTGAATAATTCATGCTTGCATTAATGTCTTCAGATAGCATCTCCAGCACCCCTCCCTCCTCCTCGCTCTACCTCCATCACTTCCATCCCCTCTCTCTCTCTCTCTCTCTCTCTCGCTTTTCACTCTTCTCTCTCTCGATTTTCACTCACCCCCACCCCCCGTTTCTCGTCCCCAATCACATGGGAAAACTTTATTATGCCTCCCTCTGACGGCAAAGTATACGGATAAAATACCCCCTATTGATATGAAAATAGGATTTAAATTATTCACTGAGGTTTAAAGGTTAGTTGAAGGTTATTACTTGGGGACAGGCATAAAGGGAGGAGAGAGAGTCTCTCGGTGCATTGTTCACCAGCGAGCAGGCGAGGCGTCGGTGAAAGGCTAATTTGCGGCGCATGCTGCAGTGGCCTCTTGTGAATAAAGCCCAAAGCCTCTCAGGAGATTTTAACATGGGAGAAGTCAATTATTTATAAGGAAATTATGTCTGGCTTTTTCATCCCAACAACAACAACAAAACATTTCTGCCTGTAAATAAGGTGGGGGAGCGCGTGTTTCCGCTCCATCCGATTGCTGTTCTCGAGATTATTATGACATGTCATTTTTCTGCTCAGCCCAGCCAGGCAAGGATAATAAGAGAGCATCTTGGAAAGGGAGGTGTCCTTTGAGATTGCCTTCAACATAAATCAGATCAGTTGTAACGCTTGCAGGTTTTATATGGGTTGGATAATGGGGCTTAGAATACAGTGGACTTAATAAATCATTCCCTTTGTTGGTGTGTGCGCTTTTTCTCCCTCTACGGGTTAAAGAGCCAGAGCCGGTTCAGCGGTTGGTCCCTCTGTTCTTACGCCACACGGTATCTCCATGGCAACCACGCGTGCAGGTACCGTGCGTTAGCGGGGAGTCATGAGGACCTCCTCCTCCCTCGCTTTCTCCACCACAGGCGCACACAAACACATTCGCACCCTCCTTTTTTAATCTGTTCCTATCCTTCGCTCCTACTGTGGAGTGACCTGAGGAGGTTTGTTTACAGAGCTTTGTTTATGTTCTCTTATAACTCCCTGTCTCTTTGTCTCTGTCTCATTTGCATATTCCCACACAGCACTCCTCCTCGCTGTGAAAACACTCGGCGGCTGTTTGACTTTACGCTCCTGTCATTTCTCCTCTTCATGACCCCACCGTTCACGTGTCATGCTCGATTATTGTACTTGGCAGTCTTAAAACCCTTAATGCCATAAATAATTAAAAAATTAAAAATACTGCAAACACCTTTTTGACATAATATATAGACTATGCCCGGACAACAAAAAGTGCTGTTTAGATTTAAATAGGCAAATGCTTGAAGGGGTCATGAACTGTCTTTTTGAAATTTTATTATATTGTTGTCTGAGGTCAACTTATGATGTTCGCTTGGTTTTTGCTTTCAAAAACATCAAAATGAATAAGTTATAGGCTATTTTGTACCCTAGTTTTGAGCGTACCTGAAAAACGCTCGGTTTTTATGGGCGTCTCGCACTGAAGACTTGGAAGTAAACGCCCACTGCTGTGAGTGGATAACAGTTTTGCATATTATAATGAGTTTCAACTCACCCGTCGATGCACTTGGGGGAAATCGTTTTAAAAACGTCCAATGTTGTAAAATGGCAACCGGAATGATTCGCCCATACATGTTCGACCCAGAGTCCGTGTGTTGCACAATTCCTGTCAGATCCAATATAGACGGCACAGCACCGTTCTTTACTCTTAATCGGTCTGCAAATCGGTTTTTTCATCACGGGGTAGGCATCTATGTTATTTAACTATGCGTGTAATGATTTTAAATTTTGATTTCTCGGTTCATCACCCCTTTAAGAGCCGATGATTGTATTATTCTTGCAGTGATTATTATGTTTCATGCATGTTATATGTTTGGCAACTGACATCAAGAAGTGCATCAATGTTTGTCAAGATCTTGTATTGACAATGCAAGAGTCCAGCAATAAGTCTCCTCCAGAACTTCCCAAAGACTTTCAATGAATTTAAGGTCTTGACTTAGAGGTGCCAATTCATGTGAAAATGCTCCATCCCAACCATTCTTGCACAATTTGAGCCTGATGAATCTTGACTTTGTCATTCTGGAATATGGCCATGATGGGTCTTCCTACATGGTTGTTTAAGAAATGAAAAGCAACTCACTCCCATCAATTAGGGTAAGAACTGTCGCCAAATGATTAACATGATGAAACAATAATGCAATAATGATCCAATCATAGACTCTTAAGCATTTAAATCCAAACAGTGACTTTTTTTTTTTTGCAGGGCAGTGTATACTTTTATTGTTCATGTTTAATTTCTAATTTCAGTATAATATTTCATTTTCAGTGTCTAATGATTAGAGCCCAAATTACATGAATGTGAATAGTGGTGCTTTTAAAAAAAGAAATATATAATCTGTAATTGGTGGTCTGACTTGATCTGAAATGTTTAAGAGCTACTTGTTTACGCCATTATAGTAGTTAAATTTCATTTTTTTATTTTCAAGGCCACAATGTTGTTGTTTTTTGCATAAATCTGAAGGACGTGGTAGAAGTGGTGATTGCTCATTTGGAACAAAACAATTCAGTGTGGTAAAATGAGCACCTCCTTGGGAATTTCCTCCCATTAGTTTTTAAGATAAGTAAGAGTCATTAGTTAGTAAGATTTACGCTGGCTTTCCTAGGCTCCAGTGTGTGTGTGTGTGTGAGTGTGTGTGCTAATACTTTAAATGGAAGTGTAGCCACATCAAAGATCCACAAGATGAGAGGAAGAATTAATTGCAACCTTGGGAAAGTGAGACAGAGCTGTATGTGGTAGTTTGTGCCGAGTCCCTTGTCTCCATCCGTCCAGTCCCTTTCTCTTTCATCCTCTCTCTCCTTCTTTCCCCCTCATTCCGTGTTTTGTCAGAAACATTTATCCTGAGCTTTAAGCCGCCTCATAGATGCCTCTGAGTGATGTTAATTACAACCGTTACCACAATTCATGCTGAGTGTCAATTTTCACCCCCATAGATGCTCCCTCTCCGTTTTCTCACCAGTTGAGTATTCATTTGCTCTGAATAATACTGAGCTTATCAAAGTCAATCAGCTGTGAAACTCATTTTCAGATGGAAAATTTGAGGCTATTCTGACTTAATTTGGTAAAGACTGCTTTATTTGCCCGTTCACAGAGCCCAGAAATTTGTTGGTTGGGCCTGTGACAGCAGAACACTTTGTTTTTGATAGTTTCGGAGCAGATCATTAACTGAAAATAAGGAACTCGTGAGAGGCTTGACTGAAGCACTCTAGCAGAAAGGCAGTTCCAGATGGCCGAGCGCTGGTCGAGAAAGCAGATGTGCTTAAATAGGAACACACACACACACACCACGCTGTTCCGCTTCTTCAAATGGAGCAATAGGAGGCTGTCATATATCACTAAAATACATATTCTGGTGCATTCATGCAGGAAAACATGCATTCACACTTCTCTCTGTCTTTTGATCTGGCTCAGTAACTCGGAAGTTAATGTTTTCCTGAACTGGTACTATGCGTTTTGAAAGTTCCTTATTGGTTGCTTCCCCCCACACACACCATGTTCATTTATATGCAGTTTTTGTCTGTTGAAATGATGAAAATGTCCTATAAATGTACTCAATATTTCATCATATTATTATTTTTAAAATTGTCAATTCATTCTCTGACGGAAATGGCATATCATTTTAATCCGCAAATTTGACTATTTAGCTAATGATGACAAAAGGCTCAAGTAAATTTAAAATATTTATTAAAACGTAGACATTTATTAATTTAGAGAAATCCATTAACATAAACAAAGATTGGTGGCTTGTTCATAATTTATAAACTCTTTATTCACTTGCTATTTTAGATAACTTGCTTTAGATTTTAGAAACTGTACCACAGCAGTGGTAATTATATATATATATATATATATATATATATATATATATACACTTATTTTTATTGTAATAATTTTATATTTGGATTAAAAACATTTAATTACAGTCATGATGTAACAACATATTTGTCTTGTCTTGTCTAGCCTTTATCCAAACAAACAATTTTGCAGTATTTCCATTTGACAACATTAACATTGGTTGACCCCTGACCTTTTCTGTTGTCTTGAGGTCAAGATTATGACCTTTCACGCCTAGTACCTGAATGACTAAATAATGACAGGACAAATGCATATTCTGCATGTTAATAAGTGACGCATTCCATGTTGTAAAGGCCTCAATTTGCTATTTTTGGATAGTCGTGATTGATGCGCGATGTAGATTTGACTTATGCGATCATTGATGCACCTTAGAGAAGTCCGCATTCGTCTCTCTCCCTCTGTTGCTGTGGAAGCCGACGGATCAGATGTGTGCTGTCAGACAAGGCCGGACTTAATGGATGGTGTCAGCAGAAGGGATCAGTGCCATCTCCCTCCCCACTCATCCCTCCAACAAGGCTACAAAAACTGCACTCCATCTCCGGTGAAGCCAAGAGGCACTTCTGCAAGGAGTTTTTCCTGCTGCTCCAAACAGCTTGTCTGATTACAGGCTGATCAATACTTGGCCTCTCTCCCCCTCCTGGCAAGGGAAATGATGCGACAAGAGAAGCTGTGACATTGACTGGGCCCTGGAGGGGGGTGCCTGAGTATTGGTCTCGGAGAAAGGGTCCTGCTATTAACTCAGCTGGCCTCCTCTGCTGTGTCATTGTTAAACGCTGGCAAGGAAAAGCAGCTTGTATTAAACGGCTGACAAATGGCATCATAATTGCACTCTTGTTTTTAATCGATGAAATTAGGGACCATTTATACAACGACGTTTTCAAATAAAAACTTTTTTTTTGATCATCAATGGCGTTTTGAAAACCGGATTCAAAGTGCAAGTCTTTCAAAACGATACCGTTATCCTCTCCGTGTAAAATGGTGATGTCATGAGCATGCGTTTTACAAGTTCAGTCTATAGGCGTGTAATTACAAAGCGTTTCGTTACAAAGTGACATCGCCAACTACTGGCCTGGCAGTGTAATACAGCTTTTTTAGTCGTTTTTTTCGCGCTGAAGCGCTGAGCGCCCAGCGTTTTTACTGAAAAATGTTCAACTTTGGATAAAACGCAGCGCTCATCACTTTCACTTTTTACCCAGCCGTCCAATCACAGTGGAGGAGGGGCGGGACTAAATCGCACTGACCAACTGTCACAACATTCTTTCTGTAGAACGGCATCAACAAACAGAGCTAACCGAACAAAATGGATGAAAAATACATTTTTGGTATAAAACAAATTATCTGCAAAATTAGTTTCAAGTAAACTGTGTTGCGGATATTCTGTAGCATAGCAACTAAACGTCTCAACGGAAAAAACGCTGCGCTGAAGAAAAAAAAAACGCTCTCAAGCACAGCACGGTGGCTTCAGCAGAGCGTCTGGCGTTTTCGTTTTTGTGGATACTCTTAGTTTTATTTAAGGAGTGCCATTGTCGGACTGATTGCTGTGGAAAATGCATCCGTTCACTCCCTCCCTCCCTCCTGTTATGTTCTCTAAGATTCTGTCAATACCATTTTCGCCTGCTATGTTATGACCATGGTATATAGCAAAAATGGCTCTTCTAGTATAATGTCTGCCATTGAAAGTGTTAGATATTTTGCTCTTTGTCAGTGTCTATTTTCCCCTTTTTGTGTCTCCATTATAGGGTGCTGTCTCTCTGAAAAACTCGTAACCATCATAAACACAAATAGGGCACACAATTCTCTCCAATATTCAGAGTAGCTGTCAATCAATGAGTGCATGCACGCTCTTATGTAAGGTCATGTAAACACCCTGGACACTGTTTGTCAGATAACGTTCATTAATAGTCTAAGCAAAACCCAGTCTGCACCATTGTCACAATATCTTTATTTTTGTTCTAGTTGCTCTTATGGATATCATTTTGATGTCAACACTTTGTATATTAAAAAAAAGTCAATTTAAAAAAAGTGCTTTATCCAGTACGCATCGTTTAAAAGGGTAGTCGTCAAAGCAGCTTTACAGTGATAAACAGGAAAATAATAGAATCAGTGATGCAAATAGAATTAAACTCATCGTAAATCTCTAAAAGAGCGTTGTTGATATTTAGATGAAGTCAGTTCAGTGTTGATTCAGTTTGATTCAATAACTGTGTAAAGTGGAATTATGAAATGAGTTCAATTTAGCTTTAAAGGCAGCTCTGCTAAAGACAATAGTGTCAATATTCGTCATCTAAGGCGTCATCTAACTGACGCTTTTGACCATGCGTCTAAATCCGACGAACATGGCAACCTTTAGCGTCAGATGAATGACGCGGGTAGGTTTAAGTCTGGGGTAGGGTTAAGGTTAGACCACTAAGAGCTTGTCTCATATTGACGCTAAGGGTGCCATGTGCGTTGTCAGTTAGATGACGCCCTGGAATAAGAACGGGCTGCGATGTTCACTTTGAGTCAGTTCAGTCTTGATTCAGTTCACTTCAGTGACAAAACGCGCCAGTCAGTGTTGGGTGTAACTAATTAGTTCCTGTAATTTAATTACTTTTCCCTTGAAAATGTAAAGTAAGGGATTACTCTTCATTTATCTGTAATTTAATTACAGTAACTTCTGATGTAATTGAGGTAAATACTGTGTATAGATCAATCTGATCTCACAGCGATTCGTATTCATTTTATGAGGTGTCTAAATCATACGACCGCACTCGTACAAATTCGTACGTATTATTGTAAAATATGTATGAAAAAAGTGTGAAATGTCATGAGATCAGACATAAAACAATAGTGGGTTTAACATCAAAGTGTATTGTCTGATGTTATAAAAAGTATGTTTTTATAATGTAACCTTCTCCACCTTGGTCAGTTTAAGGATAATGCAATTTTATAGTATTCATTTGAAAGAATTAAAACAGATTCATGTCTATCCTTGTATTATTCAGCTGGTTGAGATTGATATGGGATTTTGAAAGTAATTAAAAGTAATTAAATACTTTTTAAAGAGAAGGTAATTAGTAACTAGTAATTAATTACTTTGTTAAAGTAACTTACTCAACACTGGCGCCAATTAGTGAAAGTCGAGCGGTGTCGTCATCCAGCTCAGTTCAGTTCTCATCCAGTACATTCAAATCAATACTATTACTGAATATTAAGCGTCCTCATCTAAAGCAAGCCAAAAGCGAAAGTGGCAAGGAACTCAAACTTTTCAGGTGACAGAAATGGAGAAAAAACAAACATTTTGATCATGCGCAATCTAAACACATTGAGCATGATTTACATTTCCTCCCACCGGTCTTGAATATTGGGTTACATCCTTGCTCATACCTCATTGATTTATGTTAGCTTACCCTAAAGTCAGACACTCTAGAGTGTCAGCCCACTTGGAAGTTATTTTAGCTAATATTGCAGAGGTGAGATTAGTGATGGTGTGTTCTGTACCATATAGTGCCCCTCACCTGGTCCTCTGTGCGGGTCACACCGCTTATCTCCCCATCAGTGGCTGTCTGGTAGCTTTTACAGCCTCCGTTATTTACGGCTGAGCCAGCATGTCTTTCTCTCTCGCTGTCTCTCTGAGGCCCCGCCATACCTATTGAACGCTTTTATAGTCTCCCCGCCGTTTCCTTGTTTGAAACAATATAGCCTGGACTGTTGTTATTGATTCTACCGGATTGTGCCCTGGGTAAGTGCTCCTTTGAGCCTTGCTGCTAAATTAAGCCATCGTTCCGACAGCGGATGACAGCACTCCTTAGATCCTGGCGGCCTTCTAATGGCTCTGGTATTACTCATATGTTAATTGATTGGGCGGCGGAGGAGGAAGCCGGCAGCAAGGTGGAAATGACTCTGCTCAGCACAGAAGTCTGATGCAGACCTTTCAGAGAAATAAGTTACCAAGTGACAATGAGGTCAATCAACTGCACAGAGAGAGGGAAAATTACTTTGATGATTAAATTGATCAGAATTACTGAAGCACCATAATGGTACCTGCCTGCATGCCGCTATTTCAAGACTGGACCTCTGTTACATTTACATCACTGTAGAAAACCATTCTCAGACTGAAAAACAACTCACAATTGACTTGATTATTGTCATTATTTTAAGTTTATTTCTTTTTTACAAAGATCTTTCTTGCAGAAACGCATGATGGATCTCGTTTTAAAGTCGTCACTTTTGTTAATACACTGTAAAAAACAATGAGCAAAATTTACTTAATTTATATAAGGCAAGTTTTTGCTCCGATATTTTTTGAGTAAATTTCACACATAGAATTAAGTAAACTATACTTAAGTGAAAGTAATATATGCAATTAAGTAGTTTTAGCTAGTTATAGCTAATTATAGGTTAGGGAATATCTATTTAATTTTAAAGACCTCGATACTTGGTAGGCAATACACAATGACGGTAACATTTGATGGATTGTTTTTGTGTTTGATTGTGTAATTTAAAGAAGAAAATGAATTCCAAATGTCACAAAATGGCAAGTTACTAATCCTAATGACAAAGGCAATGATAAAATAGTGTAAATACATATGGAAAACAGTGAAAAATGAACCTCATTAATTATTCATGGCCCAGTGCATGATGGGAACACCAGTATCAGAAAAGTTGAGTCATTTTATAATGTTGATATTTGCGCTTTCATTTCTACACGATTGAATTAGTACTGAGTACTATAGAATTTACTTTTTTTATTCTTGCCTGAACTAACTTTTTTTATGTAAATTACATTGTTTTTTTCTGTAGTATTTACTTCATCACAAAATCATTTTTATCATTATCGCTTTATACAATGATTGTTTTCTCTACAGTGATAACAGGAAAATGATTCAATGATGCAAAAATACCGCTAAATACAATATTTATCATTTATAATTATAAATATTTATAATATTATAACTCAGTGCTAAAGTTAATGAACATTTTTTAAGGCATTGTATGTTACATAAAATAGACAATACAGTGATATTTATGTCCATAATATTGCTGCAGACAGAATCAAACTTTTGTGGTTATTCATGGTCTGTTGTATTAATTTAATGCTTTTACAGTTGATGTTTGATGGTTGAAGGGTGAGAATAATGTCACTGCATTGAACCCAGGTTTGTTTTTAAAAGCGTATTATTGCGTTCATAGAGCGAGCCTTTCACTGATTGTTTACAGTTTAATGGAAGTTAATCCTATAATTTGCGTGAAGTGTCATGGGGTGTAGGAATAAGGTAGATACACACTTTAGAATCGTAAGTAGTTGGTCATCCTGGTACTTTTTGCCTCTTTTATGACGACACTGTGATTTCGGACATTGACATACTGTTTTTCGCCTATAATATAGTGGGAAGAATGCCATTTCAGACACAGCCAAGCACTGACAAAATTGTGGTTCATCTAAAGAAAGGAAAACATCTAGATTGGGGATGGCATGACGGGAGAATTTACATTTTTTGGGTGAACTATATATTTTTGTAGTGGGTTGGACAAATGCATCTACATCATTGTCTCATGAGTGTTCATGTGAATGTTGTCAGCAGAATAAGACCATATGCACTTTTATCACTTTTCGCATAGAAAACACTTTAAAACAATGATTTAGGATGTTATGTTGATAAAACTTAAGACATCCATTTTTTTTAGTTGAATGGACCGTTAATTGTTACAATGATGGAAGATTTTAAGTCTTGGCAACTTAATTATTTTTAAGTAAAGACATCAAATAAACTAATAGCCTTCATTTTTCTGAACACCTCCTTTCACATTTGGCCTTATTTGTCATCACCCTGCAGATGGGAGAAATGACACAAGGGGGCAATCGACAGGCTTCAGATCGTAGCTCAATGAGCCAAAACAGCCAGAGGAAATATTTGGAGTTTAGGCGGTTAAATGCCGAAAAAACATCTGGCCTGTCACCGCATAATCCCGAACATAATCCAATTGGCTGCGCTCAACTGAGGGGGTTTTCAGGGGGTGCATAGGGAACTGCTAAAGTCAGATATTACTCTTCTGCTCATCCAGGGCTACTCCTTGTTAGTAATGTTTTCGCGGCCCTATAAGCTGGAAGCCGTGCTAAAAAAAATATCACCCAAGTCACCCGTAGTAAACGCCCCATTCATCCTCCGTTGTTCTCCCTGTCTCTCCCTTTTTCTTCCTCCCTCCTCCTCTCTTTCCTGCTCCGTCTTAGGCCTCATTTCCTTTCTTGTCCCATGGATGATTAGGAGCAGCCCGCAGCATTTATCATGGGCTGAGAGGAGGAGAATAGGACAGCATGAGGCTGAAAAGCAACCAAATCTGCTATGGTAAAATAAGAGAATATCATCTTAACCCGTTTGATCTCCTCACCTACAGAAACGTGATGGATTTTAAAGAATATACAGATTGTAAACCTGTGCTTTGTAAACATTAGTTATAGAATTATTTAAAGTGGAATAAAGTAGACGGCATGTTTTAGTATGACAGGAACCCAAATGAAGCTGTGAGGGGCAGAAATAGACATTTAAAGGGATAGTTCACTTTGAAATAAATTTTTTATATGTTTTAGCTTACCTCAAGGGCATTCAAGATATAGGTGTCTTTGTTTCCATAGTATTTTAAATTTTGATATTTTTAGGTCAAACAATTCGTGTCTGTCAGTCATATAATGTAGGTATATGGGGTCCACGTCAAAGAGCATGCACAGAGAAGTCCAAATTAAACATGATTTAATGACTCGTGAATGGAAGTACACATTGATGGCCTAAGACACGAAACGAGCAGTTTGTGTGCGAAAACGAACAGTATTTATATCGTTTTTACCTGTAATCACAGCCACGTCTAAGTGATCTGAGGCCGCGGGCGCTTCGCTTTGCACAAGCGCTGGAAAGCGCCGGAAGTGATCTCTTGCGCGGTTGCGAAAAAAAAAAATCAATGTTGTCTGTTGATATATTGAAATCCTCTTCCATTGCAATTTTCTGTATATCTAAATATGTTTAGATCTTCACAGTGAAGGATAACACTTCTGAAATCTCTGTGTAAACAATGAGTGACGTAAACATGCGAGATATCATTTCCGGGGCTTTCCGCCGCGCTTGCGCAGATAGTACTTGGACGTGACTGTGATTACAAGAGGTAAAAACTATATAAATACTGTCACACAAATCAACACACATCAATGTGTATTTCCATTTACGAGTCATTAAATCACGTTTAATTTGGACTTCTCTGTGCATGCTCTTTGAGGTGGACCCCATATACCTCCATTATATGACTGACAGACACGAACGGTTTGACCTAAAAATATCAAAATTGAAAATACCATGGAAACAAAGACACCTACATCTTGGATGCCCTTGAGGTAAGCTAAAACATATCAAAAATTAATTTCAAAGTGATTATCCCTTTAATGTTCTCATTTCACAAGTTTAATGTTCTCATCCATATACGTCCCCCATATACGACTATTATGTATATATAATAGTCATTTTGATACATGAACTCCTATTTCACTTCAAATTATTTTAATAGTTTCTCTGAAATAAATCAAAACCAAGTGTGCATATATTATTGAAGTTTTATGTCTCTGTTTTACCACAAAGTGTCAATTAGTGATTTTGTTTCAGTCCTGGCTCAATTTGACCTCTATCTCTATCTCTGTTTTGCATGTTATGTGAATATTATTTGACTTTATTCATGTCTTTATCTGAGACCACAAACAGTAGCAATGTAATATTTTTTTCATTGAGATGTAATCAGAGTAGTTTGTAATCTCATAAGATTTGTAGTATTCATAAATTATGAAGCATGAGCCAATTATGTTTTTTAGATGTTAAGACCCCAAACAGAACATTTTTGATTCCGTCAAATTAAATACGGTGTCTCGTCTGAATTAAGTCTGTTACCTTACTGTTGCTAATGCTGTATTCTCTTTCAGCCACATGTGACACTGTAGTGGTATTTTGTACATTGAGCTAATTTGCTAATGGAAGGGCCTCTTTTTATTAGTCACTAATGAATATTAATGCTATGTGCTGCACGGTTAATTTGGCTAGCTGTGCAAGGGCACCATTTTCTGTTTGTGCATTTAGGGTGTCCAACCTGGTCTTCACCAAACATCACAGACCACCCCCCACAGCTGGCTCGCTGCCAGGCAGAAGCATTATTATGATCATCAGTCAGAGAAAGGGGCAGCTAAATGTCATTATTGCATGCTGCAAGTGCCTCTCGGGAATCTGAGGCTGCCCGTTTAATTTCTCTAACAGCCTGAGAAAATGTTTCTTTGCATCTCTGGTCCGTGGCAACCAAAAAAAAACTATCAGCCACCACGCAATTAACGACATAGATCATTTACATAGTCACACAGCTAATTTTCATAATGTTCCCTTTATTATCAGAGGAAGAAATTAACCCAGGAATTTATTTACATATCCACTGCAAACGGTAACAGTGCGCTAATTGGCTGTTAGATGATTAATAGGCTTACAGCAGATGCTAATGAATCATGCACTCACTGTTCTGAAGGTGCTCTTGCAGTGTGTTTGTGTTTTGGCAGCTTAATTAGTCTGATAATTATGTACTTGTTGCGTTTGCTTTCAAGCAAATACAATCAAACATTGAAAAGATTAAAGTGGATTGTATTAGTGAGAGCAAGTGTTAGCTCTAGCACTTAACGACCCTGGCTAGACAATCATGGATTTTTGTTGTTGCTTTAAGTTAGTACTTGAAAAATGATTTATGATTTCTGGGCTAGGTGGATTTGTGAAGCAAAAATACACATGTACAAGCTTTCAATGCTTGAATCGAAGGGAATATTGACAAATTGTAGCACGCAACTCAGCTTGACTGACAGTTTGAGACTTAATTAGGCAAATGAAACCATCTGGCATATAATTCAATAAAAACATCTGTTTCCATTTCTAATTCATTTTAATGGAATTTATTTGTGCAGAAGAGTTTTTTTTGCCCATTGAGTTGTCAGATTTATGAGGAAAATTGCTCTACTCTTTAGTAAACTCTGAATGTTTACTTTATTTTGCCAATGTGTGTTTTTGCCCTATTTACACACACTTTCATTTATCAAAAACAAGATAGTATAATGAAAATGTGTGTCTTGAACGATACGTCATGATAATGACCCGAAATTTGCTTCCTTTGAAATGGACATCGCTGAAAATAATGATCATAAAAGAATAATCAATTCAGTTAGTGAGTCAGATATTGATTCAGTTCAATGATGGAGTTGTCAGATGGATTCAAACCAGTATTAGTAACCAATAATTTTGATCTATTAATTAATTTATTCAGGACTACACTTTTTTTTATTCGTTCATGAACTGGACTACACTGGTTTTCCACTGGTGTTTGATTCACTCATTTGTTTCTGAATTTAACTCTACTATTCATTTCAACAGAACTATGTTTCTTGACATTTTTTTTCTTGTTGCACTGCTTTATTTACCATATTCATTACAGATTTCTGACTCACATTCACAATTCAAGTAATGATTTATTTTGTAGTGGCACTGAAACACTGGTATAAATATGTTCTCAATGTTTTATTTTGCATAAATATTTTGGGTAACACTTTATTTTACAGTTTACTGATACATTATGTAACATTTTACTGTATAATAACAGTAATCTGCACAAGCAACTAAACCAAACTCTATTCCTAACCCAACCTTATGTTGGTAATTGATATGACATAAATGTATAATAGCAAGGACACATTCAATATTTGAACCCAGATGATGTAGTAACACTCCTGATCCACACACTGATTATACTCCTAATGCTTGGATGAACTTTTGAATTTAGTCTCTGTGACGATACACAACTGCATTCTGCATATTAACAGGTCTTTGAAACAAGCAGATCAAGAGAAACCCCGAGTGAAATCGTCTGGGACGGCAGAGGTGCACTGCCCTGTAATTAAAAGATTCCAGTAAGTTCATTGACTCTGCACTATCCTATAATAAAACCCCCAAATCGGCTCTGGCTGGAGAACCATTAGGAAGCATTGCTTATGAATATTTGATGCAAATCCTCCTTTTTGTCTTGGACACAGCTTGAAGCGGGAATCGCATTGATCTGCTGTTATAATCACAGATTAAAAAGAGCTCTCCCCAAACCATTCCCTGATTAAAGGCCTGTTTACACGCCACGCTCACACACCACTGCTGCTTTTTCATAGGCCTTGAACAGGCCCCCATAGGCTAAACCGTGCAGCAAAACCCGACTGAAACTAATGGGCCCCTCACCGGCTGCTGAGAGCAGGGTGTCTTTTAGATTTGTGTTTCAACTCGTTAGTTTCTAGATTTGGCCGGAGTCTACAAAATGTCCCTTATGAAATATTAAATTCAGCAAATCCTCTAGGAACTCGGCTAGAAGAGGAGTTATATCACTTTGTCTTTATGGATCACTTCTTCACAGTGTGCCCTGACCGCATCATCACCAGAAAATGGACATTCGAACTTTAAAGTCTTAATGGAAAATAAGAAAAAAAAGTTTTCTTAACCTACTTTTCAGCCAACATTAAGATTTTCCCTGTAATCCAATTCATGGTGGTTTTTTTTGTTTTGTTTTTTTACTGCATCAGATGGTTTTGCCCAAAACTAATGACACTTTATGTTCTCTTCTCTCATTCCCTGGCTTCATAGGGCAGTTTAAACAATGTTTTACCTCCACTTTGTATTACAGATACATTTCACCACACAAACATGGTTCATGATTCTTTGCAACGATAGCTGCCAGTAGTTTACCGTTTTTTTACAGGATTATTTTTTTTACAGTGTGTTAAAATTTGTTATCATTTTATTAAATAAATGTCATAAATAAAAATGTGAAAACACATAATTTGAAGACCATAATTAATTAAGGTAATTAATAAACAATAAGACATAATATGAAAAATTGTTGTTTATTACACATCCGCAGATAGAGACAGATCATTCACTGTACAGCATTTGCGGCAGATCAGAAACGACAGCGGCAACCGTGTATTTTTAATGATTAGACCCAGCTTCGACAGTTGAATGGATACATCACTGTCCTTACTGTCAAATATACATTTCGAATTAATAATTGTTCCTAATGAACAAAACTTGCAGTTCTTGTTAACAGACATCTCATTGTAAACATAATCTTCTGATCATTCGGACTTGTTGTTTCGGCGCATGACATACGTCACGACCACATATTAGCGATTGGCTATGGCAGATCCTGAGTGACTCTGGGCAGATCCAATAGTTTTGAACTTTAAAGGAGTAGTTCACTTTAAAAAAAAACTTTTGCTGATAATTTACTCACCCCCATGTCATCCAAGATGTCCATGTCTTTCTTTCTTCAGTCGAAAAGAAATTAAGGTTTTTGATTAAAACGTTCCAGGATTTTTCTCCATATAATGCACTTAACTGGGAACCAAACGGTTCAAGGTCGAAAAGACACTTTCAGTACAAACCGTTCAAAGGGCTTTAAACGATAGTTCAAAAACCTGTTCAAACTCGTTTATCAAAATGAACGAATCTTTTTTCGTGTCATTTGGTTCATTCAATGAACGAATTGACTCTGGAAAAGATTCGTTCATTTTGATGTATGAGTTTGAACAAGAGAGTCACGAACGTGCATCACAGTACAGAGCAAGGTGACCATTTGAGCTTATAAAACTTAAACTTTGTTTACTTTTTTTAAAATGAGCAATTGTTTCGCTTGATAAGACCCTTATTCATCGTCTGGAATCGTTTAAAGCCATTTGAACAGTTTGCAGTTTGCATTTTTTGGACCTTGAACCGTTTGGTTACCGGTAAAGTCCATTATATGGAGAAAAATCCTGGAATGTTTTCATCAAAAACCTTAATTTTTTTTTCGACTGAAGAAAGAATGATATGGAGATCTTGGATGACATGGGGGTGAGTAAATTATCAGCAAAAGTTTTTTTTTTTTTTTTTTTTTTTAAGTGAACTACTCCTTTAACAGAGAACCCGCCTACAAGGAAGTAAACGTTTCTCAACGGAGAGAGGCCAGCCTCTCTGTAATTGAAATGTACAATAGTCTGGTTGAATCAGGCTATAGTTAAGTCACCTTCAAGTTGTTCCAATATATGTGACTGGAAAACAAAAGGTGATTTTTCTTAAGAATATACTGCTGCTGCTTATTTTCAGTATATTGAATGTGCCAAGATAAAAGTGGTCCACGTAAGTCGGGCTACATTCAGTCTTCTGGAGCCATAGCTTTTTGAAGATGCTATTCACTGACATTTTTTACCTTAACCTTGGTATGAGTGTTCTGTTATTGATGATACTTTTCATGGTGCTTTAACATCCTTTTTATGGAATTTCTCAGTTGAGGAGATCACTATAATTCTCGCCGACACATTGTTCCTATACATATTTTTCTTCAGTGCACTTGTAATTCAGCAATTTGACATTGACGCTAAAAAGAGAGCGATGTAGATTTATCTGGCTTCTTGATTCACAGAGTCACTGTCTCCAGTAAGATGGATGGCAGCAGGTTGAGGGGCCCTTAGCAGTGTTCAGCATGTCTGCCATCAGATTACAGGCATCTGGGAGCCCGGTGCCCCCCGTGTTCCCGTCAAGAAGGGGCTTGAAGCATAGCAATTATGGTGAAATCACATAACGTATGGTGCGACTCTTACCTTCGCTTGTCATCCTGACCGTGTCTCATTTGCACAGCCTCTCGTCTCAAGTGGCAATGAAAAATTGCTATAATATAAAAGATTGCATAATAAGCTATTTGCATCTCACCGAGTGTATGTGTAAGGCTCCCTTAAGCGTAGCATAGTGCAGTCGAGCTCTTGTTCAAGGGAGCTGCTTCATGTCTAGAGCCGAGACAGAATGAGGCTGTGGGTCAAAAGATCAGCAATCAAATCAGTGTAGTGTTGGGTTGTGGAGAGTCCTTGAGTGACAGCTGTCAGAGGGCGCATCCTGAATCACGCATTATAAACTCTCTGGCTTCCTGGATGAGCTCTTGTGCTGGCGCATGCGATAGTGACCTCAAAATAAGGGCAAGTTGATGAGAGGGTTTGGGACAAGTGAATTAGCATAGCTCGGGATGCGTGTCTGAGGCAGCTCTGTGAACACTTGAGTTGGCTGCTCACACACTGTCCTTCTAACCTTCACTTTGTGGCTATACGATCAGTGCACGTTTAACGCTTGCCTGAGTTTTAAGCCACGCTGAAAGTGCCCGAGAATTAAAGCGCCGCTTTCGTTAGTGCTTGAGCATGTTCTGCCTTTGGGGACGGTCCAGCTTTGTAAGATCTGATTTCCCAGCTTGTCAACATTGATTATGCACTGTTGTGTTTGAGGAAACACAGTTTTCACCCATTCTGTTTTAAAGGGCTGCTGGGAGCAGTGCTCTCTTTGAATAAGGAGTCTCTGAAAGAGCCTGTCAGAATTCGGCCTTCTGATGAACGGTTTTTTGATTATTGTGGTTTTATAGTTGGTTTATAAAAACTTAAGTTTTTTTGTTGTTGCTAGTGTAATCAGGTAAGTTAATGCATCTCTTTGTGTCTGAATAGGTCATTTCGTGAATCTCTTTGCTAGTTTGTTTTTGTTCCATGCGCTGGTTCTGCTTTCGTTTAAATTACCCTTCAAATTTGTGCAAATTGAAATTGCGAATTGAAAAGATGCACAATGGAAACACGTCCATTTCGCAAAGACTCCCGTTTATCGCAGAAAAAATTTTACGCTCACATGAAGTTTTTCAGGCAATTCGAAAAAGGAGAATTTCGCAAAACTGCAATGGAAACAGGTTTGGCGCATTTTACAGTCACCTGACTTAAACAGTAAAATCTACATTTTTTGCATATTAATTTGTGAATAAATGTTTAACAAAGGGGCAAAAAGTCATAAACAAATAACTTAAAATTTGTCTATATATATATATATATATATATATATATATATATATATATATATATTTTTATTTTTTTTGCACAACATTTGGTGTACAGTTCAAATTAAATTTTTGGTGTTTTCGACTTTGCATTTTGAAAATATCCGTGTCTTTCCCTGCTATTAATGCTTGGATAACACCACGTTTCCTTCCATTAATAATAATAATAATGTCTAGTGGGGTGGCTGTGATACAGGCTATAAACCTATCAACGTCCATTGCCATGATTTCTGGAATGACTTTTCGCGAGAGGAAAAAAATATGTTTTAGTCGCATAACATCGGTAAATGGAAACGCCATCATTTCGCAAAAAATCACAAAAGTTTTGTGCAAATCTGTAATTAAACCGCACCTAATGGCGAGCGAAAGAGAGAGAATGTTGTTGCAGCTGGAGCTAATCGACGTTGAACAACAAATGATTTTATTGGAAATGTTTAATCGCAGAAGAATCAAACGTTCCTCAACTTGATCCATCGTTGAAACAAACAGTGCAGTGGTCACTTTAAAAATGGTGGTATAGTGGGAGGGGGAAACCAGAAAGCTACAGTATACTCCGGAAATGATGTATAATCTGACCAATCACAGCCCTTGTGGTCTGTGTCGCCTCGACACGTAGTTACAATTTTTTTGGGGTGCACATAAACCCGGAAAGGGATTTGCGGGGGAATGCCGTTGATTCTATGCAGAAGTATAAAACAGTCTTTAGGCAAAATAAATAAGCAATTGATATAATAATGGCAAATTATAAGTCATGGAAACTTGACATTTAAAGTTCAGTGAATACATTTTCTTCAAATGAGATGAATTTAAAAAAAGCTTTTCCCTTATCCTTCACCTAGCTTAGAATTGTTAATTTATTAAATCTGAATAACATAAAATATTAACCTGTTTGAAGTGCTGGCTGATGATGAACCGGTGTGGGTAGCAACAATCTGCCCTTACATAACATAACAGTGTCTGTCAGTTAGCACTCAAGCGCAGCTGGTTCTTCCCAACTTGTTTACAGTACTGGAAGGAAACATCCATATGCTGTCAATCAAACTGATGGTGATGTCATTATATCTGCTGTGAGGGAGTCAGTGCTGCATGAGTTGGGCCTGACCTCGTGGACAACAGCGGCCTTGAGAAAGATGGGAAGCTTGTTAAATAGATAATAATCAGAAACAGAACCAGCAATGCCAGATGCAGACTCCCGTTTCTATGTTAACAAATGGCGACGGCGTCTGTGCCGAGAACCCTCTTCTGATACAGAAAAATAAAATAAAAAAATATTTTTTTTATGATTGAGCTGGAAATGTGCTCACAGTATCTTTCTTTAAATAAACAATACAAAATATTTTTTAGCTACACATGCTACTGGAAAAAAAAAGAAGTAGATTTAGCTGGTTGTATGATGTCAACATGGTGGCCCTTATGGGAAAACACATTCTCATCTCATGTGAACAATTAAAAAAAAACATGTTTTTAAGAACAAAACAATTCTGTAATTATTTACTCACCATTGTCACTTCAAACCTGTATGATTTTCTTTCTTCTGTAGCATAACAGAATTTTTTTTTTTAAATGTCTTGTTTTTTTCTTTTTATCCACACAATGAAAGTCAGTAGACACCAAAACGGTTTAAAAATATCCTCTTTTGTGGTCTGCAGAAGAAAGAAATGCATACAGGTTTGAAACGACATGAAGGTGAGTAAATTATGACAAAATGTTGTTTTATTTTTGGGTAAACTGTCCCTTTAAGTGTCTGAATATCAGTTTGGGGGCCCCTGTCTCTTGGTCATTTGGGATGAAACAAAATAGCCCAATAATTGCATGATAAGGATAATGCGTTATGGGTCAGCTTTAACACCTGAACTGAGCTCTGGTGGCATCACAATCATTCTGTTACGTTATGACTGATTTCAGCACGGGTGGAGGTAGCAATCAATGGAGAGAGAGAGAGAGTCAGGTGCCCCATTGCACTCTGACTCTGTTGAATACTGATTGTCTCTCTGTCTTTCCGCTTCTGCCACTGAGCCATGGAATTGCTCTCTTCTCATTCCCCAGCACTTGTGGCTTCCCTCGCTGATGGACAGACGATTCATAAGACGTTCCCACTGAAGAGTAACATTTCTCATTTTGTATCTGATTCCTCCCTAACAAGGCGATTGCGCCGTTGCATTCGAATGCGGAGATAATGAAAAATGTTATGAATATTTCAACGGCGTGACAAAAGAGAAGTTTGTTCGATGGCTCCGTCCTCTGATCAATCCCCACCGGACCAAACAGGCTTAATATACGAGAGAACAAGCGATCCGACTTATCTGTGATGTGAATGTATAATGTTAGCTTTTTTAATAACTGAGGAGTGGCCTCGGGGCCTGTCTGCAAAATGGCTGGTTCGCTTTGGTATTTGTGCATTTCATTTCTGTTGAATCATTAATGTGTCTCTAGGCTAACATCTCCTTTGGCAGCAACAGTGGGATCGAAGAGAGGCTGAACTAAATGCCTGCATTGAGCGGTACTCCATCAAAGGCATCAAGCCTTTTTATTTATTGGATAAATGCATGTGTTGTGTTTTCCTTCTGCTACATACCTCATTGGTGCAGCCCACGCGAAAGATGCCGTGACCTTTGACCTCAACCTTGTACTCATGTTCTGCATGCTTTCCAGATGAATATGCACTTTAATAATAATCTCTGTCATGGCCAACCAGATCTGTGCGCTCTATGATCAAAAATGGTGTTTGTACAGAGGCATTTACTTTAATGGAATTAATTATAAATGGATAATTGGATCACTGTGTCTGGCAGAGACTGTCAAGGATACTAAAACAGCATCTTAATAGCCATCTTTCTCTTACCATTGAATTACGCTTTTAAAAGACAAGGTGCTGGTCTAAGGTTAACATAATTAAGATCCAATTCTCTCTTTCACATCTTTCAACGATAGTAATTAATCTCGCACATCTTCAGAACGAATTGCCAAAGTGGTGTGCAAGAATGCTGAATTACTGCTTTTTCATGTTGCCTTCAGATTCAAAAGTCTTGAGTGTCGTATTGAGCATTCATTGCCATTTAATATAATGGGCGCTGTAGCTTTAAAAGGGAAAGTTTATCCTAAGATGAAAATTTCACTCACCCTCATGTTGTTCCAAACTTGTTTGACTCTGTTTTTTTGTTGAGCACAAAACAAGATATAAAATGTCTCATTGTTTTTTGTTCACACAATGAAAGTCAATAGGGTCAGATGGTGTTTTGGACCCCATTGACTTTCATGGACAAACATTTTTCCAGAAGTTTTTTCGGAAGAAAGTGAGTTAGGGAGCCAAATGATGACAAGATTTTCATTTTGGGGTGAACTATCCCTTTAAGGAATTTAAATCAAGGGCCATTTGTATGAAAATTGCAGTGAATTCATGATTATGCATTGTTGGTTGTCGAGCACTGCAGGGAGAGCAGTTTATGTGCAAACTATAGAACATTTGAATGTAAACGGTGGTGTGCTTTACCCATCTAAAGCCCTGATTTACATTGCATCCTAAGCAGCCTTTGTGAACCCAGTGAGGTGTGAAGAGATGTAATGAAACAGAGCTTCTGTTTATGAGGGGAACATTCATATTCATTAGCAGTCAGTCATTAGCATACGATGCCTGTGACGAAGCCTGATGCATGTTTTATGAGCACGGTTAATGGTACATTGACAGCGCAATAAAAACGAGGGAAAGTGTGTGTGTGTGTGAGAGAGAGAGACACTTCCCCAGGAAAGCCACAGGGCGCTGGGCGGGTTATTGATTCTCCCTTGTGTCCTATTGATCTCTGATGTTTTCATCTCACAAAGGCCCTGCTAAGCTGCCGTGTATCTGAGAGACACACTGACAGCGCAGCCCATTGACTCTGGCTATCAATAGCCGGGGAGCTGGATATCATTAAATCCTCATCATTGTGTTTTTATCCTCCACACACCACTGACTGCCTCTGGTGACCTCCAAATGAAGCTGAATGTTGCACGAGATCGACACTGCCTGGCACAGAAGGCAGTCCGGGGCACTCTATTAAAGCAGACTCTTCTCACATGGTAATCGTGGCGGTTTGTTTTTGCAATCAGTTTTCACAACTTTGCACATGAGCATAAATTAGAATTGCAATCACCAAAAGTGAATTGGTAAAAGTCTCGATATTATTCAAGCGAAATCAAAGACGTTTCGTTATTTCGAACAAAATGAAGCCAAAACAATATTAGATTTGTGTTCATTTCGGGAGTTCGAAAGTGAGTCGCTGTGGATGAAATTGTCTGCCAAATGCAAAAATGTTATTAGTAAATATGTATTTTGTATTTACATATTTTTCATAAAAATTTTTATCTGAACTATGAACAATAATATATTAAAGGGATAGTTCACTTTGAAATGAATTTTTGATATGTTTTAGCTTACCTCAAGGGCATCCAAGATGTAGGTGTCTTTGTTTCCACAGTATTTTCAATTTTGATATTTTTAGGTCAAACCGTTGTTGCCTGTCAGTCATATAATGGAGGTCTATGGTCACCACCTCTAAGAGCATGCACAGAGAAGTCCAAATTAAACATGATTTAATGACTCATAAATCTAAGCACACATTGATGGCCTAAGTCACAAAATGAGCGGTTTGTGTAAGAAAATGAACAGGCCGCGGGCGCTTCGGTCTGCGCAAGCGCTGGAAAGCGCCGGAAGTGATCTCTCGCGCGGTTGCGAAAAAAATTCAACGTTGTCTGTTAATATATCTAAATCAATGTCCATTGCGATTTCCTGTATACTGTATCTAAATATGTTTAGATCTTCACAGTGAAAGGTAACGCTTCCTAAACCTCTGTGTAAACAATGAGTGACGTACACGCGCAAGATCACTTCCGGTGCTTTCCAGCACTTGCGCAGACCAAAGCGTCCAC
Organism: Pimephales promelas; assembly: GCF_988280905.1. NCBI lineage: Eukaryota > Metazoa > Chordata > Actinopteri > Cypriniformes > Leuciscidae > Pimephales > Pimephales promelas. The sequence continues at coordinate 29,783,677 of NC_142778.1, forward strand.
GCCCTCAGATCACTTGGACGTGGCTGTGGTTACATGAAGTAAAAAAATTTAAATACTGTTCATCTTCTCACACAAACCGCTCGTTTCATGTCTTAGGCCATCAATGTGTGCTTACATTTACGAGTCATTAAATCATGTTTAATTTGGACTTCTCTGTGCATGCTCTTTGATGTGGACCCCATATACCTCCATTATTAGACTGACAGACAAGAACGGTTTGACCTAAAAATATCAAAATTGAAAATACAGTGGAAACAAAGACACCTATATCTTGGATGCCCTTGAGGTAAGCTAAAACATATCAAAAATTAATTTCAAAGTGAACCATCCCTTTACCATTAAACAATATTTATAAATGCCGAAAAAAATTGCTGTTTGTTGTTCGTTAATGATACTTACAGCATTAACATGCATTCATCTTTTAGCTTATATATGAAAGTAATGAAGTTTTCTTTTTTGTAAACATTTGGAGGACAAGCGACATTCTCATTTTCTTAAAAATAAGCAAATAAATAAATCGAGTGTTCTTTACAATTGGGAATATGACATGAAAATCTTGTGCCAGCAGCATTTGCTCACAATTTATAAGTCTAGACTGCACGAGTAACTAATAACGAGTTATTAAAATGCAGAATATTCTATAATTTGAAGTAGATAGGCACGTTCCTATTGCATAATGCATGCAGGGAAGGATCAAAGGGAAGTCATGTGTGAGACATGGTGAGATTGTCTCCTGTTGCTAAGAGTCCCCGTGTAATGGTTTCTGTTGCTGTTAATGGAGGTTTTGCTCTCCTGCACTCCGCTGGCTGTATACCTGGGGGGTCGGGAGGAGGACGACTAGCACCCGATGAGGCCTTCTTTCTCTCCGGAGAGCACGAAGAGACTAGTCATGAAGCAATTCTTACAGGGACAAGACACGTTGCCCCTCTATCACGCCTCGTGGGGAAGGAGGGGTGACAGCGGGGGCAAGGACGGATGTTGCAGGGATCAATAGAGCTGGAGGGGGTGAGAGGAAGCACTGGGATGGTAAGGACGGGTGTGGGGGGTTGTTCTAATGCCATGCTCCATTAGAGACTGGAGACACTCGTGACTCACGAGCAGACAGCCTGATAAACAGCCTGGGTTCTGATAATAGTCTGTCTGATCAATAGCCTGTCCTCCCCGAGGGTATGGGAACGGGGCAGGACTGGCTGGTGACCCCTGGGGTCAGAGGTCGTGGGTGCTTAAGGAGTGGCGGTGAGAGGGAGGAGTCAGTCATAAACATCTCTCCAGGCCTGTTTCTCATCACACAGCAGCTCTGGTCTCATGTTTTCTTAATATCCCTTCCATCTCCTTCCATCTCTCTCCACGCAATCATCTGTCCTTGTTATTATTGCCTCACCCCTTTCAGCCTATTGATCATGTGATGAAGAGTCTTCTGGAGGAAGAGGAAGAGTCATCGTGGCTCCACTGATCTAATGGTTTTCATTTTGCCGCTGTGGATCTATGGCGCAGGTTATTGATGGGTATTCTCAGCACCTCAGTCACTCCATCCATTTAGTTTATTTCCAGTGCAGTTGTTGCCAGGTCTGTGGTGTTCTATTGCAAACCCACACCAGCCTTATCCTATATGGCTGACACTGGCCTAAAATCTATATATTATTATTTTACGGAATTTTCTGTGGTAATGGGTGTATGCAACATATCAGGGCTCACCTATAAGGGCTATTTAACATTTTCACTAGCCCCATCACAAAAGAGTGATGCATTTTTATTTTATTTTTTATTTTTGTTCAATTATTACTTTTAGATTTGTTAGAAATATGTGTGTATATATATTTCAAAAATATATGCACATACAGCGTATAGTGTTTTTATTAAATCCTGTGCAAAACATCAATTTATGTGTGAAATGTATTGATTTGTTTACACAAGTCGTTAAGGTCATGTTGCATTTCTCTAGCAATTATCTTAAAGTATGTGACATTCCATGTGATAATACGTGGGCAGGAGTTTCAAAACAAACCAATTCATTTAATATGGCATTGTGTTTTTTTAATATGTAAGTTCTGAACTTTCTGAACTGCTGGTAAACTCCAACCGAGTTTATAATTAGATATTTCTACGTAGGTTTTATAAAGGTCAGTCCTTTGGAGGTTTTCACTATTTAATCAGGCATGTTCAAACAGTGTGTACAGTCAAATCGGCAAGCAATTTAAAAAAACTGAAGATGCACTTTATCTGCCTCACTGAGTCTGTGGGAAATGATTTGCCTTGTTTTGATAGAGTTAATGATGTTTTAGCATGCGTATTCAAAGAGGATGTCATATGTGGCTTGTTTTACATAGGCCGGATGGAAAAATGTGAGTCAAAGAGGCCTGTGCTTTTATCAAGTCGTGTTGCGGTGTGTAAAAGTCATGAGTTTAGCAGAACTAACGAGGTTAAAAGAACAAGTTCCCTTTCTTGAGGGCAGAGTGTGGGAGGAAGTTAAATCTCCAGAGCGCGAGTTTGCAGCCTTGCACTTTAACTCAGAACAGGAGGTGGAAAAAGCGCTAGCTCGCACAAGTACACAAGCTCATGTTGTCGCTGAATGACTTGCGACCGCAAGACTGTTTTTAAAGTTCCCCTTTTTTTCCCCCTTCTATCACAATGCGCGGCTGTTATCTCTGAGTGACAGTTGTGGCTTGAACGGTGGCGATATATCCTGACTGGGAAAGTGAGACACCATATCTTGAGAGAGAGAGAGAGAAAACAAACCCACAGACCATAAACCACATGCGAGCAGCCTCTGTACTGCAGCGCGCCTCGACTTCAAACGCTAACAAGTTGGAATAACATTTTGCTTGGGGAGGCTTCTGCTGGCGGTGGTGGTGGCAAGCTGATTTGAAAGAAGCCAGATTTATTACATGGCTTGTAGACCTCAGATGCAAGCGAAACCGCGTTGCATAAATAGCGGGGGTTGGGGGTGTCGAGCTTCTGATTGCTCGACGAAGACCTCTCAGTTTTTTCACTTCGATTTCCCTGCACCTTTTTTTGTTTGCTCTATATTAGGCCAGTCCTCCCGGGAGACGGTGCACGCTTTCATTCCAAGCCGAGTGCAAAACACGACGGTGTGCTTTACTGGCACTTCCGGGCGCGTCTGACTGAATATGCAGACAGCGAGGTAAATCGTGCCGAAGGGGGGACTGGATGTGTCAGCTCGCTGTGGCTGGGGCACAGCTAGTTCTGTGACAGCATGGGGCAGAGTGCTAGGCTCCACACTAAATTCCACTTACTCTAACTGGCAGGGCTGTCTGTTGTCATGGCAACAGCCAAAAAATGTTCACAACTGACCTCCCAGCATTTCTTGCCAGAGTGTACCGTTTACCACGCTTCACAGATTTCTATCTCTTTATCTCCTTTTATCTATGACTGTCTGTTCCTTAAGCTCACTCTCATTTCTCTCTCTCTCTCCACACCTCTTCCACTCGCGCGGTTTCTCTGATGTGATAACAGGAAGTCGGAGCCAATGGGATCCAAACGTCTCTGCGCACACAATAACACACAATCGCAATCGTGCCATTGCACGTAAGAGCTTGCACCCACATAAAAAAACCAAAGCAGCTAAACAGACAGCAGGGCCTAATGTGATAACTGCTCGCACATGTCTGGACAAAGTTGCGGCTTTGCTGGTGGGACGTCGACACATGTGCCATCTGAGATGCCGAAGCGAGTGTGAAAAATGTAAGCGAGAACACGCTAGTTTAACCACACCACACTAAAGGAAGTGGCATGGAAAGTATGGTTGAGGTCTTTGGGTTGAGACGTAGATGACGTTTGTTTTGTTACAGAATAAGGTCAAGATATGAGTGTGTTTTCAGTTCCTCTGTAATACGATTCTGATCTATTTATGCAAAAGATTCCATCACACAACAAAAGAGAGTAATCACACACCACAGAGAAGAGTCGAGCTTTACTTTGACCTCATGCTTTGAAAGTAAGTGTAAGGCACAGGCTTTCAAGAACACTTGAGTTATTTGGAGATATGTCCTTTCAGTGGATTGTGTATTTTGCAGTATGCACAATGTGACGTTCTTGAGCTTTCGCCAAGTATTTCCGTAGTATATGTAAACTTGAAAACTCGCATGTCACTGTAGGTCAAACACGTTATAGAAGCCCAAACAGCCTTATTTAGATGCTTTTCGAAGGATGAAGAAGTAGGTAGTGGCTGGAAAAAGACAGCGAAGGCAGCTCAGACCACCCACCTTGGGACGGAAGTATAAATCGGGCAAAGTGTGGTCTGGGTGAAATGAAGCCTCTAACCAGATAAGTCTGTGCTTTCATCAACCACATTAGAGGAACCTACATCTGCAGAACATTTCCGCCTTCATACAACTCAACTCTCCATTTAGACATCACAGAGTAGGAAATTAATGATTTTATTGACGGTGATAGGAAAAACATTTAGTTTAATGCTAAAGTGAATGTGCTAATCTTTGAGGGGTGTATTGAAGTTTCAAGTCAATTAAGCCCTATTAATTTCACCAGAAAATCTGAAATTTAAAAGGATTGGAAGTTTTTATTTGACATTTCGAGGTCATTAAAAAGGTGCTTCTTAGAAAGTGAATCAAATTTTCAAATGTAAATTGACTACATGGTAAAGTTTTGGATATTGTGTTTATGAAATGGTTACAGTTAACATAATAGCAACAAACTAGTACATTAACAAAACATTATGGTAATTTTAACGGTTCTGAATAGAAAACGCAAAAGTGGTGTTGTGTTATCACTTTTTATTCTGCGTTTAGACGAGTGTTTTAGGTGGGAAATCCGTGTGCAGATGGTGATGCAAGTGTGTGTGAAATTCAATGTAGTATGCACTCCAGGCAGCTAGGTGGCGATGTGGAGCACTGCCACACAACAACACCAAGTCCGCGTGCCTGCGTACAACCTTCACTGTCAAGCAGACTTTTGTGTTTTTACCAATCGGCAACATTCTAATCTGAAAAAATTAAGCCTACCAGGAAGTGCGAAAAACTGTAATACATCTAAAATCCACTAGAGGGAGGTCCCAAAAGGGAGCAAATATCCATAGATCCCGTGTTAAAATGTCCGTTTTCACAGCATAAATTCATGTTTCTACAGGTTGGTCCTATGGACTTTTATTGTATATTCGGATAGGTTCCGAGTGCCTGACAACTGTGAGGGGGGTGATTTTTTTTTTCTATCTCGTTAGTTTAGATCGTATTTAGATATAAAATGTATGACAAATAAGGGCGGTTAACTTTAATTGACAGCTTATAACGGAGTGGAATTTGACGTCTCGGCCATGATCTGACACAACACGTCATACCACGCACCTGTGTATCCTTTCTGAACAATCGTATTTTGTATTTCTCAAAATTTTCTAATATGGCGCCGCCCATACCCCCCATAATCAGCTTCAAAACTTTTCTCCAGAAAGTCTATGGGTGACGTTTTTTTTTTTTTGTCCATGTTTTTTACAGTCTATGGTTTTTACCCTTTACACGGGAACGCGGCGATGTAGCGTTTTTAAGATTTCCACTCTGGAGGGTGGTTTCACTTTTTTGCGTTTTTAAGCCCCCAAAACACTGTCGCCGTGTAAACGAAAGCACATCCGATAAAATATTTTTACATTTTCACCCGTGACCGTAAACAGGGCCTGAATGTTGAGCCACAGCTCATTGGCCCGCTGATCCAACAACAACTGTGCTATGTAGATAATGACTTGATTGTGATCGCTACCAAATGAGTTCGATCTATCAGCCTGCGCCATCTAGAGGTTCATGCCAGAACTACGTAATAATGTCGGTTTCGTTGGGACGCTGAAAGCATCAAAGAGCTGCAATGTATACACTTTTTAAGGGAATCTGCCTAAACACATTACTAGATATTTTGGTGTTTGAACTTTTAAAAGGATTGTTTTCATTGTACTTTGTCCTTTTTGTGAGGATAAACACTCGCTGCCAGGTTGTTCTAAAACTCTCTTGTCATGGGGAATCAATACACAACCATGATTGTAGTGGTTAAGAGCTCCTCTGTTGACATGCTGAGACCTCTCCTATTGTTATTCTTGAGTGGTCACACCACGGTGTTCACTGTATTGGATGAATGGCCAAAGTTCAACCCAAAGTGGGTTGAAGACGGCATAGAGATGAATTATGGGAGCTTGATGTCTGTGTGGTTTTTATCCTTTTCGTATTCCATTGATTTACAGCAGCGAGGCAGGCTCATTGTCCCAGCCACTAAAAATAACAGAGAAGGAAAACAACAACAGTGACACGGCAGCGGTATTGATTTTAATGGCTGGCCGCAGCCTTCCAGCCGCCCCAGGGTGCTTTTTATCGAGAGCAGTAAAATAACAAAGGAGATGGGCTGGAAGTTTTCCATGTATACCAATCAGAGTTTATAAATTGCTCCATTACCTTCATTTCCCTCGGTTACTCGGGGAACATTAGCAATTATTTTCTCTCGGGCTTCGCCCATGAAACTAATAATCTGGTGATTTAGTGCCTTGTGGCATGGTGCACCCTCTCCTGCCTGCCTTAATCCATTCATCTTGCCACCTATCAGTTTGACTTTTGCGGGGACAAATTGCTTTTCTGAGTACATCTGGGGAAAAAAATGGGTCAATAGGTGTCTTCATGATCAGTCTAAAGGTAATTTCTCCTATAAAGTAGGCTGCGACTGGACAGAGGGTGGAAATTGTTTCCTGTATACATCATGTCCGAGCAGAGAGGCTTATACATTGGCTGTTTGTCTGTGTTATTTTCTGTGAGTATACTTGCGTGCAGGGCAGCAGCGTATTTTAGTTTTGTTAGTACTGTAGATGGATAGCAGGCTGTGGGAGCGGAGAGGGCAGCTGCGGTGTTGTGGCTTCAGCATGCTGTCCCATTAGCACACCCCTGGGGAGGGACAAACCTGGAGGACAAGGAGACAGGCCTGGATTAGCTCATAAATCACAGCCCGGGGGACCTACGAAAGGCTGTGACATCATCATTTAGAGACAGGTTGACTGCTCCACACAGCCCAGCTGACTGCACGCTCCTTCTGGTGCTTGATTTGGATGCAACGTAGGCTGTGCTCCAAAACCAGCGTTGTGCGAACTTCACAAGTGGCTCATTTTCACTTTCGTTCGTTAGTTATCTTTTTATCCATCGTTTTATAGTCTATAGTGTCTACCTCAAAGTCACCACTTGTGCGCTTTTCTAACATTAGTCGATTCAATTTAATTCTACTTGAATTCATTTTAATTCAGTTCTTAATTATACATTCTACTGTATATAGTAGTCTTAGTGTAGATGGTAAATACTCTTTTGGAAACTTTGAGGTGGACGTTTGCGTTCAGTGTTTTTCTTCGACTAGGGGAGTTCGCTTTTAAAGTCGGTGTGTGGGATGTGTTTGTTTTTATGGAGGCCTCAAATTTGTCCAGTTCTCAGTCTGTAATAAGGCTTGTGGGTCTCCCTCCTTCACACAAACTCACACACATGGATCTGTGGTAAAAGAGCGATCCAGCATTGGCTGACGGCCCTGACCTCAGCTCTTCCCAGGCTGGGTGGGATGGCGAGCGTTGCCAGGCCACAGTTTTACCAAAATGGGCTGAGAGCTCAGACACCACAATGTGGGTATGTGTGTGTGTTCGTAGCGCAAGGGGATGTGGCTTTTTCACCAGTGACCCTGTTATACCAATGCCACATACCAGCGTACATGGCCCACCCAGGAGCTCCTGAACACCAGTAACCTAATTACCCACCCAGCACCTGGCTTCACCCTTGCAGCAGCTTGGTACATGGCTGTGCATCAAAGGTAGAGGGCTTGAGCGAATGTGGTGCTTTCTGTCCACAGTAATTCACGTCACCTCCGAGGCCTCTGTGCTTACCGTAACAGCAGTGCAGTGCTGTGGGATGAAGGCTCTGTGTATAATAGGAGTCGACACCCCGCTCTTATACCCATTGGCTTGGGGGTGATGGAGTGGAAGAGTGCTTCTCTCTTAGGTACCGCAGACCTAGATCTCTCATCGAGCCGTCTCAGGGCGCTGGGGGCAGAAACTGTGTGTCACCCAGGCGCGAGTCACCACTCTCTCTCCCTCCTCTCCCCATGGGGTTCTGCCCTTTGTCCCTGTCATATTCTGTTGATGGAATCTCTCCGACTAAACTGTACGTTTGCACAGGATGTAAGGCTGAGATAAGATTCCTTGAGGGTCCGACTTATCTGGAGGTATCAAAGGGGGAAAAGCAGGAGTCGAGCCAACTTATCTTCCCCCTCTGTCCCAGCAGTGTCCACAGGCCTGCTGTTTTGTCTGACTGTAAATGTTAGTCAACGCGTAAACAGTTTTTTATATGGAACTGTAACATTGTTTTATGTTTATTATGCATAGACTGCATGCAGTTTTATAGTTTGTAGTGGGATGTTTTTAAGCGTTTTTGTAAGATGTCTCTTACATAAAAACTGTAATATTATTACAATTTAAACAATCTGTTTTCTTTTTAATACATTCAAGAATTGTATTTATTCCTGTTATGACAGAGTTACTTTTTAACAGCTGCATTTGATTAATGATTTTTGTGGAAACTGTGAATACAATTTTTTTTCAGGATTATTTAATGGATAGTAAGTTTAAAAACTTTCTCCATTCATTTGAAAGCCTTTACTGGCACTTTTGATAAACTGAACGTATCCTTGCTAAATTAAAGTAATCATTTCTTTCTTTTGTTTTTTAAAAATCTTACTTACCCCAAATTTTTTAACAGTGGTGTGTATATATAGTATATTATGGAAGCTTGTTTCCGCCACTGAATAAAAAAAAGAAAAAAATAATTGCGACTTTTTAATCTCACAATAGCGTGTTATAAAGTCAGAATTGCGAGATATAAAGTCAGAATTGCGTGATATAAAGTCGCAATCCTGAGAAAAAAAGACAGAAGTGTGATTTTTATCTCACAATTTTGGCTTTTTTCTTACAATTGCGAGTTTACATCTCACAATTCTGACTTTATAACACATAATTGCGAGTTTATATGTCGAAATTCTGACATCTTTTCTCAGAATTGCGAGATATAAAGTCGCAATTGCAAGATATATAGTCAGAATTGTGAGATATATAGTCAGAATTGCGAGATATAAAGTCAGAATTGCGTGATGTAAAGTCAGAATTGCGAGATATAAAGTCAGAATTGCGTGATATAAAGTCACAATCCTGAGAAAAAAAGACAGAAGTGTGATTTTTATCTCACAATTTTGGCTTTTTTCTTACAATTGCGAGTTTACATCTCACAATTTTGACTTTATAACACATAATTGCAAGTTTATATGTCAAAATTCTGACATCTTTTCTCAGAATTGTGAGATATAAACTCGCAATTGTGAGTTATCAGGCTAATTCTAAGGGGGAAAAAAGACTAGCTTTTTCCCCTCAGAATAGTTTAAATCTCACAATTCTGACTTTATATCACGCATTTCTGACTTTATATCTTACAATTCTGACTTTATATCACGCAATTCTGACTTTATATCACGCAATTGCGACTTTATATCATGCAATTCTGTCTTTATATCTCGCAAATGCGACTTTATATCACACAATTCTGACTTTATATCTCACAATTTTGACTTTATATCTCACAATTCTGACTTTATATCTCGCAATTCTGACTTTATATCTCACAAATCTGACTTTACATCTCGCAATTCTGAGAAAAAAAGTCAGAATTGTGAGATAAAAAGTCGCAATTACCTTAAAAAAATGGTAAAAAAAAAAAAAAAAAAAAGAAAGGAAGGAGGAAAGAAGAGCTTGATATAAATATTAACAGCTGTCACAAGTTTACTACACTGCACATTCCCACATGTAGGATTGTCTGCGCAGTGTTTTCTGCATGTTTGCAGTGAGTGCAGGCAAGGGACATGAACGTCTGTCTGCCTCTGGGTTTTAGAGGAAATGCTTCAATACTTTTTACAGCTTGCTACCATATGAAATATCAAAACAGAGTCTGAGCAGGAAGGAAAATAAGACATCACAGTGTAAGTAGCAACTGTGCGCTCATCTGAATACATCGTGTGATCTGGATGCCCGTGGAACCGTTATAATAGTCTATGTATTACAGTCAGATCAATCACACAGCCATAGACATTGCATACAACTGCAGGGGCCCAGGCACCACTCAGCACTACCGCAGTCCCAAATACAGGGTAGTTTGCTCCACGCTAAACCCCATGTTAAGCGGCTTCCCGACCTCAGCGCTAGGGGTCAGAAGCGGGAAAAAAAACATCACACAAGAGCCACAATTAAAGGCCTCAGACATGAAAAGTGTCTCTTTTTATTCCCTGACAGGGCTCCCGTTGTTAATGGCTGGGTCTGCATGCTGCGTAAACAAACTGGCAAGCCGAGGCCAGGCCGCGTCTGTGTTGGCTGCCAGCAGCAGCGGCAGTGGTTTCAGCGGTGGGGGCCGATTACAGGATCCAGCATGGGCTGTGGCTGAGATGGCACACAGTTCAGTCCACTTTGGGCTCCCGTCACATTGTAAAGTGCTCTCTATCTCTCTCCGTTTCCTCCTGACCCTCAGTCTCTCACTCCTCTCCCTTCCGATTTCTTTCTGTCTGTGTTTATCAGTTGATGTTGCTAAGGGAAGCATCATTAGCTTCGTTTACATGCACCCAAATAATCTGTTTATAATCTGACCGATGATGGCCAAATCAGCTCATCATGTAAACGCCACAAACGATCCAATTGAAAGGGTGTAGACCTTAAATAATCTGATCAACAAGAGAAAAAAAAATAAGCATGTAAGCACATGAAAATGAATCTTTTCTTAATAAAATTCAAAAACACCTTCCACTCATGTGCAGTGCTGTGATGCGTATGTTTACTTACATTATACATCATACAAACATTCTTGTTTATTTAATTACCATATCTTATGAAGTCAGTGAATGAGACTGAATACATTTCTATAATATTTCTACTAATATTTGCTAAGAAAACGTAAATATCATATGTCATCAAGGCATCTTTGAATCACAAAACCCTAATGCTGTAACATCATGGAGGCAAGCAAGCACCACTCACATTTTCTCAAGAAAAATAGTTTTGCTTGATATTTCTCGTTCTTCTGCTTTCATTGCTGCCATCGACCGCTATATAGTATTTTGGAAGAGCCTTTGGGCTTTACACAGATTCAAATCAACTATCTTCTGGTTTAGGAACTGTGTGTGTTATACATCTATAATGCAGATATGGTCCCTGAAGGAATGACTGTCGTTATGCAGATAAAGTCCATGGAGGAATTACTGTTACCCACCATCATCTTTTAAAAAATTATACTAATGTACAATATTTTTTTGTGCTGAGAAGATCATACCCCAGAGTTGGGATTTATCCTGCTTATCCTTACTTAAAAATAGCATCTATATCCACAATTCCTTTATATGTATGAAGTTCCTTTTTCTTCTTTTTGGAAAATTGAGAACGGAAATATATATTAGCTCAAGTCAAATTCCATTTTACATTTAAGCTATCTTTAAGCCTAAAAATAAGTCAAAAGTACATATTCAAATACAAACATATACATATACAAAAGTGCTCCTTGTAAAGTAGGCCAAAAGTTAGCTCTTATATTTACCAAGGCTGTATTCAAAAATACTTTGGGACAGTAATATTTTTTAAATTTAAAGGGGTCATGAACTGGCTTTTAAATTTTATTATATTGTTGTCTGAGGTCAACTTATGACGTTCGCTTGGTTCTTGCATTCAAAAAAATCTAAATGAATAAGTCATAGGCTATTTTGTACCCTAGTTTTGAGCCTAGCTGAAAAACGCTCGGTTTTTATGGGCGTCTCGCACTGAAGACTTGGAAGTAAACGCCCACTGCTGTGAGTGGATAACAGTTTTGCATATTATAATGAGTTTCAACTCACCCGTCAATGCACTTTGAAAGCGTCCAATTTTGTAAAATGGCAACCGGAATGATTCGCCCATACATGTTCGACCCAGAGTCCGTGTGTTGCACAATTCCTGTCAGATCCAATATAAACGGCACGCCACCGTTCTTTACTCTTAATCAGTCTGCAAATCCAGTCTTGTTAACAAAACAATCCTCAGTGAAATGAAGCGAACAGACGGATAATGTTTTACTTAATCAGCTGGATCGTCATTAAAAATAAAGTTTATCCATGCAGTCCTATGTTCTGTATTGCTCGGTAGCTCGATCCGGTTTGTCATCACGAGGTAGGCATCTATGTTATTTAGCTATGCGTGTAATGAACGAATCGGTGGGCGGGGTTAAACCGGGCGTGTTGAAGTAGGCGTCGATCTTCTTCTGCGGGGTGGTGTTTCATCCTCTTTGACGTCATAGTTCCCACTTTGAAAAACGAGTCGTTTGCTGGGGCCGGTGTCAATAAAAGCTTTTATTGGACTGACAAGGACGTTTTCGGTTCTGAAAATTACAGGATATTCTTATAATATGATGACCTCTTAGATGTCAAAAGCTCAAAGAAATTATGATTTCTCAGTTCATCACCCCTTAATAACATGCAGCATGCTATCGGCCCATTTGTGGCTACCTCCTCATATAATCTTACATGTAAAGAATATGTGCGTTTAAGACCCCTCAACTTTTTGTTTAATATTTTTTTGAGCGGCTTAATGATTACTGAAATAAGCTCCCTCCGTAACACCTTTGGAAAATGTTTGATGTTATAGTGTAGAGTAGACAAAAAAATGAAAATGAAAACACAGGACATATTGAAAGGAGAAGATTACAGCAAATACAGCCCTTCCATTAGACATGCACACACAAACATCCGTAGGCTTACACACACCATTCCCCCAGCGGCCTCTGAAATAGAGAGAGAAGTGCAGCTGGTGCACCTGCCTGTGTTTGTCTCCTCTCCCCTCCTAAGCTCTGCTAATGAGGGGGATTTTAATTACTGATAGCGTGTCCCAATCCCTCTGCTAACTGTACTCGGCTTCATTAACCGCCATCAACAGGAGAGTGCTGAACATAAACACAGCTCATTAATGCTGCCTATCCTCCCGCTCAACTCGCCTCATTTTTCTCTTTCTCTCTCTCACACACTCCCTCTCTTTTCCTCTCGTTTCTCCTTAGTGGCATTCCTGTGGGATGGGAGGAGGTCACAGTCCAGGTCAGCCCTCTCTTAGATTAAGATGCAGAGTGCTGAGAAAGTGATGTTTTTTGTTTGTGCAAGGACTATTTCAGAGAGTTCTCGGGGGCAGGCCAATACCCCATAGAGGTCACATGACTGTACAATCTCCACAGGAGAGATTCACCTTGATATAGAAACACTGGCTGTTGTTGTTGCTGAATTATCTTATGAAATGTCACAGAGCAGTTTGAGGAGCAAGTGAGCAGAGAGCACCCAGCGAGTCCCCGTGGCACGTCAGATAATATGGATTAATCTGCCTTTCACACTCCAGATACAGCAACAGCATGAGCAGACCCGGTCCTGCTCCCTCTCTCTCTCTCTCTCCTCGTTTTGGACTGTTCATTGGACCTGAAAATGTATTTTCACATCTCGGCCATACAGAGAGTGATGGAAAGAGGGAGGGAGAGTGCTTGGGCAGACCTCTCGGATTCAAGAAGCACACAAGAACTGTGTTTTACTTTCTCCATCTTCCTCTTTATCTGTGTACACACTCAGTCTCACACACAATGCCTTTACACTTTATCAGTCTGACAGACACCCCACACTGAGTGGGAAGCTGCTAAGCAGTCCATTGTCTTTTGTATTCTCACCCAGAAATGCAGTTTTACAACTGTGTGACAATGACAATAACAAATATAGCTGCGAGCAGCGATGGCGGGCCCAAGCCGGTGGCACCGCAACCCCGGCTCCTTTAGGTACCTAAAGGCACCGGGGTGGCGGTGCCGAAGGCTTTGGCCCTTTCATGATTAAATGTTAAAACGGCTTGCCATACTCTGTCATTTTGACTAGTCACAATTATGTTACAGATATCTTAAATAATAATACAAACTATCCAAAATGTAATTACGACTAGACAGAAAGACATTGTTGATATCTACAATGTTAAAACGGCTTGCCATACTCTGTCATTTTGACTAGTCACAATTATGTTACAGATATCTTAAATAATAATACAAACTATCCAAAATGTAATTACGACTAGACAGAAAGACATTGTTGATATCTACAATGTTAATTTCCGGATAGGCAAACTTAGCTTTTAAATGTTAAAAGGGCTTGCCATACACGGACGTAGGCTCAGAGAGAGTCTCACCATATTCAAACCAAAATATCTGACTTCCTCTTGGTCTGAGCTAATGACTATGAATTAGAAAGTTGTCTGGCTTGAGGAGTACAATGTATATAACGATTTTTGTAACTGTAGATAAAAATAACAACCCCACTTTTGTCAAAAGGTGGCGCTATTTAGTCCCTGCACCATGCCCGTTTCTGAAACTTTGCACATGTCTACTGGCTAATAAATGTGATGTGTCTGTTGAGTTTCATGCAATTTCAAGCATGCTAAGAGTCTCAAAAGCATCCTAAAATAATTTCAAAGTTTGAAGCTTTGCCACGGCAACAGTTTAAAAGATATCAAGAATCCATTCACAGGTCTACATCTACCGTATGTTTACATTATACAGATGAAGTTTTTCATCTGTTTTTCATCATTATACAGATGAAGTTTTTCATCTGTTTACATTATACAGATGAAGTTTTTCATTCATATTATTACATGCAAGCGTGTTTGATTTATGGACCAAGTTTTCGGACCCCGTTCCAGGGGGCGCTGTCTAGCCCCCCTGCCACGCCTAGGTACCATCTTCAGCCCGGGCCTGATGGCTGTGGGATATGACCTGTGTGCAAAGTTTCAAGAGTTTTCAAACCCGTTAAGGGCCTCAAAAGCCATTAAGAGTCTCAAAATCATCAAAAAAAAGAATTTTAAAGTTTGATGCGTTGCCACGGCAACAGTATCAAAGATATCAAGAATCCATTCACAGGTCTACATCTGCCGTGTATTTACATTATACAGATGAAGTTTGAAGCAAATCGGTTAAAAATAAGAGAGTGATTTCAAAGCATTTTGAAAGTGACACACTTCCTGCTGCCAGTTGGTGGCGCTATAACTTTGACTCACAATAGTCACATCCATGTGATCGGTCTCTTACAGCGAAAACACTGCTGAAGTTTCATCAAGATCAGTTAATGTATGCTGAAGTTATAACACACATCCTGTTTCATGTTTCTCGCCATAATTTTGTTTCCTCGCCACGGCCAAACCGTTCGAGGTATCAAAAATCCCTTGGCACTTTTTCATCCTTAATGTCTTGACTTCACGCTGATCGAGTTTCGTCGAATTTGGTTCAGTGCTCTAGGAGCAATAATTTAAATTCCATTGCATGTGTTTTAAACACAACCCTAAATAGCCGACTTCCTGTTGGGCTGGGGTAAAAAGTAAGAGTGTGAAGTATATATGAAACGATGAGATCTATATGTGTACCAAGTTTCATATTATTACATGCAAGTGTGTTTGATTTATGGACCAAATTTTCAGACCAAGTTTATTGACCAAGTTAATCTGATTAATAAACTAATTATATAAAACTATTGTCAATTCACTACAATTAAACTAGTTATATGCCTTTACTTATAAAAAATAAAAATAAAAACTTATTTAAAAAATACCAGGCTTGAGAAATGTATTTTCTTTATGCAGGTCATACACACAGCAGTGAAATGGTTAAGCCCCCTCCCCCTGCACACACACACACACACACACACACACACAGACAGCCAGCCAGTCAGCCAGCCAGCCAAAGACACAGAGACACAGAGACATGTAGGCTCAGAGTGGCCATATTCAAACAAAAATATCTGACTTTCTGTGGGTCCTAGCTAATAAGTGTCAATTAGAAAGTTGTCCGGCTCGAGGAGTACAATATACATACCAATTTTTGTAACTCTAGTTAAAACTAACAACCCCACTTTTGTCAAAAGGTGGCGCTACTGAGCTCTCACCACGCCCGTTTCTGAAACTTTGCACATGTCTACTGGCTAATAAATGTGATGTGTCTGTCGAGTTTCATGCAATTTGAAGCATGCTAAGGGTCTCAAAAGCATCCAAAAAGCATCCTAAAAGAAGGGTAAAGTTTGATGCGTCGCCACGGCAACAGTTTCAAAGAAATCAAGAATCCATTCACAGGTCTACATCTGCCGTATGTTTACATTATACATATGAAGTTTGAAGCAAATCGGGTAAAAATAAAAGGGTGATATCAAAGCATTTTGAAAGTGACGCACTTCCTGCTGCCAGTTGGTGGCGCTATAACTTTGACTCACAATAGTCACATCCATGTGATCGTCCTCTTACAGCGAACACACTGCTGAAGTTTCATCAAGATCAGTTAATGTATGCTGAAGTTATAACACAATTCCTGTTTCACGTTTCTCGCCATGATTTCGTTTCCTCGCCACGGACAAACCGTTCGAGATATAAAAAATCCCCTCGCAAACTTTCATCCTCAATGTCTTGACTTCACGCTGACCGAGTTTCGTCGAATTTGGATCAAAGCTCTAGGAGGAGTATATGACATTCCATTGCGAGCGTTTTACAAACAAACCTCAATAGCCGACTTCCTGTTGGGCTGGGGTAAAAAGTAAGAGTGTGAGGTATAGATGAAACGATGAGATCAACATGTGTACCGAGTTTCATATTATTACATACAAGCGTGTTTGATTTATGGACCAAGTGTTCGGACCCCGTTCCAGGGGGCGCTGACGAGCCGCCCTACCACGCCCGGGTACCAGCTTCAGCCCGGCTCTGATGGCCGCGGGTTCTGACCCGTGTGCAAAGTTTCAAGAGTTTTCGAGCACGTTAAGGGCCCCAAAAGTGCCCAAAAGGTAGTAAAATAATAATTATTATAATAATAAATATAGCTGCGAGCAGCGATGGCGGGCCCAAGCCGGTGGCACCGCAACCCCGGTTCCTTTAGTTACCTAAAGGCACCGGGGTGGCGGTGTCGCAGGCTTTAGCCCTTTCATGATTAAATGAAATGTTAAAACAGCTTGCCATACTCTATCTGTTGTTTCGACTAGTCACAATTACATTACAGATATCTTAAATGATAATACAAACTATTCAAAATGTAATTAAGACTAGTCACTTTTGTCAAAAGGTGGGGTGTTGATATCTACAATGTTAATTCCGGATAGGCAAACTTAGCTTTTAAATGTTAAAAGGGCTTGCCATATAGGGACGTACAGTAGGCTCAGAGAGAGGCTCACCATATTCAAACCAAAATATCTGACTTCCTCTTGATCCAAACTAATGACTATGAATTAGAAAGTTGTCCGGCTTGAGGATTAAAATGTATATACCGATTTTTGTAACTGTAGATAAAACTAACAACGCCACTTCTGTCAAAAGGTGGCGCTATTTAGTCCCTGCACCATGCCCGTTTCTGAAACTTTGCACATGTCTACTGGCTAATAAATGTGATGTGTCTGTTGATTTTCATGCAATTTCAAGCATGCTAAGAGTCTCAAAAGCATCCTAAAATAATTTCAAAGTTTGATGCGTTGCCACGGCAACAGTATCAGATATATCAAGAATCCATTCTCAGGTCTTCATCTGCCATGTATTTACATTATACAGATGAAGTTTGAAGCAAATCGGGTCAAAATAAAAGGATGATTTTAAAGCATTTGGAAAGTGACACACTTCCTGCTGCCAGTTGGTGGCGCTATAACTTTGACTCACAATAGTCACATCCATGTGATCGGCCTCTTACAGCGAACACACTGCTGAAGTTTCATCAAGATCAGTTAATGTATGCTGAAGTTATAACACACTTCCTGTTTCACGTTTCTCGCCATAATTTTATTTCCTCGCCACGGCCAAACCGTTCGAGATATCAAAAATCCCCTCGCAAAATTTCATCCTCAGTTTCTTGAATTCATGCTGACCGAGTTTCGTGCCGTGTGTTTGAATTCTCTAGGAGGAGTATTGCAAATTCCATTGCGAGTGCTTTATGAACAACCCTAAATAACCGACTTCATGTCTAGCTGGGGTAAAAGTAAGAGTGTGAGGTATATATGAAAAGATGACATCAACATGTGTACCGAGTTTCATATTATTACATGCAAGCGTGTTTGATTTATGGACCAAGTTTTTGGACCCCCTTCCAGGGGGTGCTGTCTAGCCCCCCTGCCACGCCCAGGTACCATCTTCAGCCCGGGCCTGATGGCTGTGGGATCTGACCTGTATGCAAAGTTTCAAGAGTTTTCAAACCCGTTAAGGGCCCTAAAAGCCGCTAAGAGTCTCAAAATCATCAAAAAAAAGAATTTTAAAGTTTGATGCATTGCCACGGCAACAGTATCAAAGATATCAAGAATCCATTCACAGGTCTTCATCTGCTATGCATTTACATTATACAGATGAAGTTTGAGGCAAATCGGGTCAAAATAAAAGGGTGAGTTCAAAGCATTTTGAAAGTAACACACTTCCTGCTACCAGTTGGTGGCGCTATAACTTTGACTCACAATAGTCACATCCATGTGATCGTCCTCTTACAGCGAACAAACTGCTGAAGTTTCATCAAGATCAGTTAATGTATGCTGAAGTTATGACACACTTCCTGTTTCACGTTTCTCGCCATAATTTCGTTTCCTCGCCACTGCCAAACCGTTCGAGATATCAAAAATCCCCTCGCAAACTTTCATCCTCAATGCCTTGACTTCATGCTGACCGAGTTTCGTGCCGTGTGTTTGAATTCTCTAGGAGGAGTATTGCAAATTCCATTGCGAGTGCTTTATGAACAACCCTAAATAACCGACTTCCTGTTGGGCTGGGGTAAAAAGTAATAGTATGAGGTATATATGAACGATGAGATCTATATGTGCACCGAGTTTCATATTATTACATGCAAGCATGTTTGATTTATGGACCAAGTATTCGGACTCCGTTCCAGGGGGCGCTGTCTAGCCCCCCTGCCACGCCCGGGTACCATCTTCAGCCCGGCCCTGATGGCCGCGGTTTCTGACCCGTGTGCAAAGTTTCAAGAGTTTTTGAGCATGTTAAGGGCCCCAAAAGTGCCCGAATAGTCGTATAAATAATAATAATAATAATAAATATAGCTGCGAGCAGCGATGGCGGGCCCAAGCCGGTGGCACCGCAACCCCGGTTCCTTTAGTTACCTAAAGGCACCCGGGTGGCGGTGCCGAAGGCTTTGGCCCTTTCATGATTAAATGTTAAAACGGCTTGCCATACTCTGTCATTTCGACTAGTCAAAATTATGTTACAGATATCTTAAATGATAATACAAACTATCCAAAATGTAATTACGACTAGACAGAAAGACGTTGTTGATATCTACAATGTTAATTCCGGATAGGCAAACTTAGCTTTTAAATGTTAAAAGGGCTTGCCATACAGGGACGTAGGCTCAGAGAGAGGCTCACCATATTCAAACCAAAATATCTGACTTCCTCTTGGTCCGAGCTAATGACTATGTAATAGAAAGTTGTCCGGCTTGAGGAGTACAATGTATATACCGATTTTTGTAACTGTAGATAAAACTAACAACCCCACTTTTGTCAAAAGGTGGCGCTATTTAGTCCTTGCACCATGCCCGTTTCTGAAACTTTGCACGTCTACTGGCTAATAAATGTGATGTATCTGTTGAGTTTCAAGCAATTTCAATTTCAATTTGACTGTTGAAAAGAAGTGCGCCGATTAGATACTCAGGATCGGTATCGGCTCTGACACTGCCATCTTTGACGAGGCTGATTCATATTGTGCATATACTATTCTATGTAAGGCACAAAGGCACAAAAACTTTCTAAAGTACCATAAAGTTTTTGTGTACTGTATTATAAGTGTTCTGAAGCTATTATGTGATATAGAAATTAATATTTAAGTCATTAAATTCAAGAACACGTAAACTTTTCCCTCTCTGCGCCTGTCAGTCATTCTCCATTCAGCATTCAAACAGCACGTCGCATTCGGTTACAGTCAATGATGAAACGATCTTCAAGATGATTCAATGTTAATCCTATTATACTGGGTCTTTAAGATAAAGGTCTAAAGGTCTATATTTTCGAATGAAGAAACTTTTTCTTGCTGGACTTTATTGCTGTAACTTAATCGTGTTACTTTCTACCGGGTGTCAGACGCTGTCGGTTAGATCACAACACTAGAGTCAGAGCACTATAATTGTTCTTCACGCACACAGTAACTGAAATTTAAAACCTTTAAAAGAAAAGGCTCAATAAACTATTGCATAGATAGATAATGTATAATACACTGTTCATAAATATGTATTTCCTTTGTGCTTTGAACTTTTCAATACGGACTCAATGCGCTGTAACTTCATGTGGCTTCAAGCACAACATTCTCCGCTCGGGATGCACATAAGTGCTTTGTGCTGCACCGTATTAGAGCCGTAATATCATAATGCAGTGACGTAATGACAGATTATTAATTGCCTTTCAATTATATGTTGCTGCGTCATTAAACATCTGTCCTATGCATTTCAAACATTTATAGCAGCCATGGCTTTATCTTTTTATGATTTTTGTTATCTTGTTTTTCATGAATGTATTTTTTAAAAATAAGAGCAATGTGTATTATCTATTATTAATATAGTTTATAATAGCATTTTTGTCATAGATTATGACAAAGTAATCATATGATCCACCAGCGAGGAACCAGCAGACCAGAGTGAACATTCTTTCTGTTTAGTTCAATCCTACTTAATAGGAATTTATTTAAAATGCTCGCTCTACTCCACACCATTAATGTCTTGTGCGGACATCCGTATTTTGACTTTCGGTTTTAAGTAAGCGATTTAAAAGCTCCCAAGTCCCAGCAGAGTCACACGTTGATTAACCGGTGGGAATATACACAATAGGCCTACCTGATATTGAACACAAGAGGGCAGTATAGCACTACGTATGACTCAGATTATTATTTTTTTCTGAATTTTACAACAATTCTGGCTGTTTTTGAACGTAAACATAATTCTTAAATGAAAAAAAGGAAAAATTGGGGACGTTATAATATTTGTATAATTTAATTTAGAAACAAATGATGTATAATTACATTTTTAGAAGATATGAGGCTTTTAGTGTTTACTTTTTTGACATTACTTTAATCTTTTGCCATAGTTGCACATGTCTACTGGCTAATAAATGTGATGTATCTGTTGAGTTTCAAGCAATTTCAAGCATGCTAAGAGTCCCAAAAGCATCAAAAAAGAATGTTAAAGTTTGTTTCGTTGCCACGGCAACAGTATCAAAGATATCAAAAATTCATTCACAGGTCTACATCTGCCGTGTATTTACATTATACAGATGAAGTTTGAAGCAAATCGGTTAAAAATAAGAGAGTGATTTCAAAGCATTTTGAAAGTGACACACTTCCTGCTGCCAGTTGGTGGCGCTATAACTTTGACTCACAATAGTCACATCCATGTGATCGGTCTCTTACAGCGAAAACACTGCTGAAGTTTCATCAAGATCAGTTAATGTATGCTGAAGTTATAACAGACATCCTGTTTCATGTTTCTCGCCATAATTTCGTTTCCTCGCCACGGCCAAACCGTTCGAGATATCAAAAATCCCGTGGCACTTTTTCATCCTTAATGTCTTGACTTCACGCTGATCGAGTTTCGTCGAATTTGGTTCAGTGCTCTAGGAGCAATAATTTAAATTCCATTGCATGTGTTTTAAACACAACCCTAAATAGCCAACTTCCTGTTGGGCTGGGGTAAAAAGTAAGAGTGTGAAGTAGGCTATATATGAAACGATGAGATCTATATGTGTACCAAGTTTCATATTATTACATGCAAGTGTGTTTGATTTATGGACCAAATTTTCAGACCAAGTTTATTGACCAAGTTAATCTGATTAATAAACTAATTATATAAAACTATTGTCAATTCACTACAATTAAACTAGTTATATGCCTTTACTTATAAAAAATAAAAATAAAAACTTATTTAAAAAATACCAGGCTTGAGAAATGTATTTTCTTTATGCAGGTCATACACACAGCAGTGAAATGGTTAAGCCCCCTCCCCCTGCACACACACACAGACAGCCAGCCAGCCAGCCAGCCAAAGACACATGTAGGCTCAGAGTGGCCATATTCAAACAAAAATATCTGACTTTCCGTGGGTCCTAGCTAATAAGTGTCAATTAGAAAGTTGTCCGGCTCGAGGAGTACAATATACATACCAATTTTTGTAACTCTAGTTAAAACTAACCACCCCACTTTTGTCAAAAGGTGGCGCTACTGAGCCCTCACCACGCCCGTTTCTGCAACTTTGCACATGTCTACTGGCTAATAAATGTGATGTGTCTGTCGAGTTTCATGCAATTTGAAGCATGCTAAGGGTCTCAAAAGCATCCTAAAAGCATCCTAAAAGAAGGGTAAAGTTTGATGCGTCGCCACGGCAACAGTTTCAAAGATATCAAGAATCCATTCACAGGTCTTCATCTGCCGTATGTTTCCATTATACATATGAAGTTTGAAGCAAATCGGGTAAAAATAAAAGGGTGATATCTAAGCATTTTGAAAGTGACACACTTCCTGCTGCCAGTTGGTGGCGCTATAACTTTGACTCACAATAGTCACATCCATGTGATCGTCCTCTTACAGCGAACACACTGCTGAAGTTTCATCAAGATCAGTTAATGTATGCTGAAGTTATAACACACTTCCTGTTTCACGTTTCTCGCCATGATTTCGTTTCCCCGCCACGGACAAACCGTTCGAGATATAAAAAATCCCCTCGCAAACTTTCATCCTCAATGTCTTGACTTCATGCTGACCGAGTTTCGTCGAATTTGGATCAAAGCTCTAGGAGGAGTATTTGACATTCCATTGCGATCGTTTTACAAACAAACCTCAATAGCCGACTTCCTGTTGGGCTGGGGTAAAAAGTAAGAGCGCGAGGTATAGATGAAACGATGAGATCAACATGTGTACCGAGTTTCATATTATTACATACAAGCGTGTTTGAGTTATGGACCAAGTGTTCGGACCCCGTTCCAGGGGGCGCTGACGAGCCGCCCTGCCACGCCCGGGTACCAGCTTCAGCCCGGCTCTGATGGCCGCGGGTTCTGACCCGTGTGCAAAGTTTCAAGAGTTTTCGAGCACGTTAAGGGCCCCAAAAGTGCCCAAAAGGTAGTAAAATAATAATAAATATAGCTGCGAGCAGCGATGGCGGGCCCAAGCCGGAGGCACCGCAACCCCGGTTCCTTTAGTTACCTAAAGGCACCCGGGTGGCGGTGTCGAAGGCTTTGGCCCTTTCATGATTAAATGTTAAAACGGCTTGCCATACTCTGTCATTTCGACTAGTCACAATTATGTTACAGATATCTTAAATGATAATACAAACTATCCAAAGTGTAACGACTAGACAGAAAGACGTTGTTGATATCTACAATGTTAATTCCGGATAGGCAAACTTAGCTTTTAAATGTTAAAAGGGCTTGCCATACAGGGACGTAGGCTCAGAGAGAGGCTCACCATATTCAGACCAAAATATCTGACTTCCTCTTGGTCCGAGCTAATGACTATGTATTAGAAAGTTGTACGGCTTGAGGAGTACAATGTATATACCGATTTTTGTAACTGTAGATAAAACTAACAACCCCACTTTTAAGTATATATATGGTGCCTTTAGTGTTATTCTGCACGACGTGCAAAAACTTAACCCCCGCTTTTTTAAGTATATATATATATATATATATATATATAAAGAGGGTTATTCTGCACGACGTGCAAAAACTTAACCTCCGCATTGACTGTCGAAGAGAAGTGTGCAGAAGAGCTTACATCAGTGAGGGCTTTGCAAAATATATATACATACAAACACACACACACACATATAAATGAGGTTAGTGTTTTACAATATTAAGGAAAGCAAATGTATTGAAATATAGCACATTAATTTTAAATTCATTCAGCTTCAATTACCAATTTGTAGTTTACCAATTTATCTTACTTTTATTTAAAGCAAACTATACATTTAAAAGATTAGGGTTATATGCATATTTTGTCATTTAAAAAAATACAAAATTGTTATGCAAAAAGATAAGGACTTGCAGAAAAAATCTACAGTCAGCCACACACACACACACACACACACACACATAAACGCAGACACCAGCACCCCCCCCCCTCCCTCTTCCCCACACAGACACTGATAGAGACAAGATACACATCCAAACTGCAATATCTGACTTTCTTTTGGTCTGAGCTTCTTACTGTTAATTAGAAAGTTGATCGGCTTGACAAGAACAATATACGTGGCATGTTTTGTAACTGTAGGTAAAACGAGCAAAGTTAACACATTTTATGTGTCCTTTTTTAGTCATAAATTATTTTCCTCGCCACGGCCAAACCGTTCGAGATATCAAAAATCCGTCCGGAATTGAGCATCCTCAATGTCTTGACTTCATGCACACCGAGTATGGTGGTGATTGGTAAACACATGCGTTGTAATTTGATGTATTTCTCCTAGGAGATTTATTCAAACAACACATAATTCCCAACTTCCATTTGAACTGTCTTAAAACTTAGAGCAGAGATGGGTGCAGGTCACGCAAGTCTCAAGTAAGTCTCAAGTCTTAACCGTCAAGTCTCAAGTAAGTCCCAAGTATTTTTTTTGGGGGGGGCAAGTCAAGTCAAGTCACAGGCTATGTCAAGTCAAGTCAAGTCTTGTAGTAGGTTAAGTCAAGTGCAAGTCAAGTCACCTTATTATTTTAATTTTACATGCAGAATCTGATCTTAATAAAATGAAAAGACAAGATAAGTATTTGCCAGTAAATTACAATAATTTGCATTGTAAATACTCATGTTCAGTAAAATACACCATGGAATCAAACAAACGTGTAACTTCATAAAATTATTTATTTTTCACTTCTGCCAACAGTGTGTTTGAAATGTTTTAAATTTTCAACATTGAGTCCATAAAACAAATAACAGCTTAACATCCTACAGACACTCTGAACACCTTCCTCTCTCTCAAACACAGTTTACAAACAATATTAAACTTTGTTACATTTCTCCTCTCTCTCTCTCTCTCTCTCTCTCTCTCTCTCTCTCTCACACACACAGTGGCGGTTCTAGACCATTTCAACTGGGGGGGCCAAGCTGGGGCCAGTTGTACTGTTAGAGGGGCCAGTTACATTTAGACCTTATCATTTTCTGCACTGCACTGAAGGCATAAATAAGCAAAATACCATGTTTATAATTATCCAACAATTTGCATTTCCATTATATTTTTACATTTGCATTACATATATCAGTCTGTATTTGAATTTCCATTTTATTTTTTTACATTGAATATACAGTATGTATGTATATATATCTATATATATATATATAATTTTTACAAATTAATCTACGATTTTTGTGGGGTTTTTTTTTTTTTTTTGCAAAAAGATTAGCAAATTATCCTCTAAACTGGCCTTTTTAGGGGGCTTTCCTCTCAGGGTGAATGAGCTTTTTTATAATTGTTTTTTTCCTGACATCTTTGAAAGACAGAAGCAATAATTAATGCATCCTTGGCCAGGATATAATTATAAAATATGACATGATTTTAAAAGTGACCTATAAAATCGACTATGCAATACACTTTAATTTATCTAGTGCTAATAAAATTATTAAGCCTATTTGGAGAGAGAGATGTTTATAATGTGACAATATGTCAGTCATCGTGATTCGTGTAATAAGATGACTAGGCCTAGACTACTTGTTCTGAGCAGGTGTTGTCAGTGAACAGGCTGTAAAACTGTTGTCTAAGTTACAGACTGATACTAATTAAATGGGAAACGAATCGATTACCTAACGTAACCTCGGTTCTCACTAGATGAGGGAACGAGCATTGCGTAAGCTAGCTTACGCTACGGGAAAGATTCATCTTACATCAGTCAAGTTGTCATAGTTTTTGTCAAACAAGTTGTGAATTTGTTGTAACATTAAAACAGGAGATCATGACTTACTCCGTGCTCCAAGTGATGTTCGGAGCTCCAGTGATTAGTTTCATCTGTGGGACGGGTGAAGAAACTTTCGGAAGATGTTGTAACAGAATCATATGAACAATTCCAGGATATGCTTTTTTTCATTGGTTGTTGCGTTAAATTTTACCCAGATACAATAGTGCCCTTTTCTGATTGGCTATTAAGTAGCACTTCTCTTTTTTTGATTGGCTGATGCGTAGCAGGGTCGACTGCTGAACTCCAGGCGAGACGCGCTTGATTCTCACGTGAGAGCGGCGCGGCCAGAGAAATTGCGTATATTAAATATATTATTAATAGTTTTTCCGCATGAGAAATACAATGTGTGACGGGAGTGTGAGACAAAAGACTGAAACGAGTGACTGTCATGCTCAATGCGTGACACACTATAAAAAAAATATTTCACACTGACTCCACATTTAGGGGGGCCACAAGGGGGTCCAAGCTTGTTGTCGCAGGGGCACTGGCCCCCCCAGGCCCCCGCCTAGAACCGCCACTGCTCACACACACACACACACACACACTTTCTCTCTCTCTCAAGAAGCAAAAACATAACTGCTAAAGGTTGTATCAGCGATGGCGGGGTAACACCACTTAACATCACGAGTGATATTCCCTTAGGCCACGCCCCCTTGTCTCCCCAAAATATTATAAGCAATCATGCGCATCCCGTGTGCAGAATGATGCACTTGAAGCAACACCAAGTCACAGCACGCAACGCTTCACATTGAAAAGAACATAGCGAAGGGATGGTATCTATAATCTATGCTTAGTAGGGCTGCACGATTTGGGAAAATGTCATATTGCCATTATTGAGCCAATATTGCAATTGCGATTTGCGACTCCGATATAATAAAATGGTTTCATGAGTCCAACTTGCTTGGTTCTAAAGTAAAATGCACACACAGATTAATGTTTATTTCTCAACTCAAACTAAAAACAACAACAACAATAAATGATTGATAACACCTATAATGACCAATAAACCATCAACCAAACCAACATTACAGTGATTCCATCAATTGAAAGCCATCAACTTTTAAAAAAATTATTAGGCTTAAAAAAAATATATAACAGCTTTTAAATTAAGTGAACTTCAAACAATCCCCGCATAAACCCATAATAAAAAACATATTTACCTGTGCCCTTCCTGTCTTAACAGGTACAGAAATTGAATAAAGTTATCAAACAGTCTGCGCTGCCTGAATCATAAATTATATATATAATAATCCTTATTAAAGCTACAAAAGTTCTTTACTCAAGATCAGTGAGTAATTTTCTAATTTCCCTTTGTTCTTTTAACTTTACTGAAAGAACGCTTTATTCGCTGCTGGCCCTTTAAGAGCACCCGTTGCCGAGACGCGGATCTCACACGCGCCTCATAGCACAACTCTTTTTATCCATAGACTTTTCTTATGTTATGAAGATACTAGACAAAACCACATTTTGGCATAATTGTGTGTGCTATTGTTTGTTCAAGCTCGAAAGAGAACTGTTTATTCTGGGCTGGCACACGGTCAGTGCATGCGCATTATGCGAGTCTCATCTATTCTAATCTAGGGCACTCACAGGCAGCTTTTCACTTCTTGTCGTGCAAAATGCGAAAAGGCATTTGAACCAATAAGAGGGGGATCTTGTAACACTAGTCAAAGGATGACAAAAAAGAAGAGATGCTGCGCTAATAGCCCTACTTTGTTTATTTCATATAAAATCGCGGCATTTTGCGTTATATAATTGCATAGGTTTGAGATCGCTATTACGACTGCGATATAATCGTGCAGCACTAATGCTTAGTGTATTCTAAAGGGCAATAAACTCCACTCCAGCAAGATAGTCATTTTATGCAAATCATAGACCTTTATGCCTTATCTACAAATAAAGTATAATATTGGGAACATTGATCTTGAAGAGAGTGTCGTCGTGTTACTGTCGCAACCGAACGCGACGCGCTAATGCTGATGCATGGAGAATGACTGAGGCGAGATGACTTTCCGTTAACTTTAACTTAGAGACTAAAATATTAATTTTACCACACATTAAGCTATTGAATGACTTTAGAAGTCTTGGAATATAGTGTGAAAACTTGATTGTGCTTTACAGTTTTTTATGCCTTTAGAGGGGCTTAACAAAATAACACAATATGCAGAATGTCGGACGTCACTTATAGGCTAAACTGTTTTTATAGATAAAACTAGGCTATTTACATTCGGCAGTCATGAAAACAAATCTCAGATAATGGTTGACTAGGTAACAATGTGTAATTTTGCGCCGGAGTTCTCCTTTAACTTACATTAGCTAGCTAACTACGAACGAGCTAACCAGATAACATTAACAAATTGACAAGCACTTACTGGGCAGAATGGCTGGCTCTTCAAATGACGGACGAAATTGGAGGTTGTCATCTGACTGTCCGCGATCTTAACGTTGCATGTCTTGCAAAGCGCTGTTCTTTTGCCATCTTGTTGTAAGAAATTCTTGAATCCGAAAGCGACCCTCGGTATCCCTCCGGCTGACATGTTGATGTGATCTGATGTAAGTGGGCGTGGTGTGCGCGTAAGGTATGAGAGGGCATGACTGATGATCTCTGATCCAGTCATGACAGCGCTATTCTCAGCCTGCGCTCCAGCTGGATCAACTTTATTTTTTTTTACATAATTTATATATTTTATATTCAAACTGAAAACATGATGTGATTAACACTCAAGTCATATTATTACATGCAAGTGTGTTTGATTTATGGACCAAATTTTCAGATCAAGTTTATGGACCAAGTTAATTTAATTAATAAACTAATTATATAAAACTATTAATGCACTACAATTAAACTGGTTATATGCCTTTACTTATAAAAAATAAAAAACTTATTTAAAAAATACCAGGCTTAAGGCATTTATTTTTTATGCAGGCCATACACACAGGAGTGAAATGGTTAATACCCCTCCCCCTACAAACACACACACATACACAGACAGGCAAAGACAGCAGGCTCAGATTGAGCAAGACCACATTCAAACAAACATATCTGACTTTCTGTGGGTCCTAGCTAATGAGTGTCAATTAGAAAGTTGTCCGGCTCGAGGAGTACAATATACATACCGATTTTTGTAACTGTAGATAAAACTAACAACCCCACTTTTGTCAAAAGGTGGCGCTACTGAGCCCTCACCACGCCCGTTTCTGAAACTTTGCACGTGTCTACTGGCTAATAAATGTGATGTGTCTGTCGAGTTTCATGCAATTTCAAGCATGCTAAGGGTCTCAAAAGCATCCTAAAAGAATGGTAACGTTTGATGCGTCGCCACGGCAACAGTTTCAAAGATATCAAGAATCCATTCACAGGTCTACATCTGCCGTATGTTTACATTATACAGATGACGTTTGAAGCAAATCGGGTAAAAATAAAAGGGTGATATCAAAGCATTTTGAAAGTGACACACTTCCTGCTGCCAGTTGGTGGCGCTATAACTTTGACTCACAATAGTCACATCCATGTGATCGTCCTCTTACAGCGAACACACTGCTGAAGTTTCATCAAGATCAGTTAATGTATGCTGAAGTTATAACACACTTCCTGTTTCACGTTTCTCGCCATGATTTCGTTTCCTCGCCACGGCCAAACCGTTCGAGATATAAAAAATCCCCTCGCAAACTTTCATCCTCAATGTCTTGACTTCATGCTGACCGAGTTTTGTCGAATTTGGATCAAAGCTCTAGGAGGAGTATTTAACATTCCATTGCGAGCGTTTTACAAACAAACCTCAATAGCCGACTTCCTGTTGGGCTGGGGTAAAAAGTAAAAGCGCGAGGTATAGATGAAACTATGAGATCAACATGTGCACCGAGTTTCATATTATTATATACAAACGTGTTTGAGTTATGGACCAAGTGTTCGGACCCCGTTCCAGGGGGCGCTGACGAGCCGCCCTGCCACGCCCGGGTACCAGCTTCAGCCCGGCTCTGATGGCCGCGGGTTCTGACCCATGTGCAAAGTTTCAAGAGTTTTCGAGCACGTTAAGGGCCCCAAAAATGCCCAAAAGGTTACAAAATAATAATAATAAAATATAGCTGCGAGCAGCGATGGCGGGCCCAAGCCAGTGGCACCGCAACCCCTGGCTCCTTTAGTTACCTAAAGGCACCGGGGTGGCGGTGCCGAAGGCTTTGGCCCTTTCATGATTAAATGTTAAAACGGCTTGCCATAGTCTGTCATTTTGACTAGTCACAATTATGTTACAGATATCTTAAATGATAATACAAACTATCCAAAATGTAATTACGACTAGACAGAAAGACATTGTTGATATCTACAATGTTAATTTCCGGATAGGCAAACTTAGCTTTTAAATGTTAAAAGGGCTTGCCATACACGGACGTAGGCTCAGAGAGAGTCTCACCATATTCAAACCAAAATATCTGACTTCCTCTTGGTCTGAGCTAATGACTATGAATTAGAAAGTTGTCTGGCTTGAGGAGTACAATGTATATAACGATTTTTGTAACTGTAGATAAAAATAACAACCCCACTTTTGTCAAAAGGTGGCGCTATTTAGTCCCTGCACCATGCCCGTTTCTGAAACTTTGCACATGTCTACTGGCTAATAAATGTGATGTGTCTGTTGAGTTTCATGCAATTTCAAGCATGCTAAGAGTCTCAAAAGCATCCTAAAATAATTTCAAAGTTTGAAGCTTTGCCACGGCAACAGTTTAAAAGATATCAAGAATCCATTCACAGGTCTACATCTACCGTATGTTTACATTATACAGATGAAGTTTTTCATCTGTTTTTCATCATTATACAGATGAAGTTTTTCATCTGTTTACATTATACAGATGAAGTTTTTCATTCATATTATTACATGCAAGCGTGTTTGATTTATGGACCAAGTTTTCGGACCCCGTTCCAGGGGGCGCTGTCTAGCCCCCCTGCCACGCCTAGGTACCATCTTCAGCCCGGGCCTGATGGCTGTGGGATATGACCTGTGTGCAAAGTTTCAAGAGTTTTCAAACCCGTTAAGGGCCTCAAAAGCCATTAAGAGTCTCAAAATCATCAAAAAAAAAAAGAATTTTAAAGTTTGATGCGTTGCCACGGCAACAGTATCAAAGATATCAAGAATCCATTCACAGGTCTTCATCTGCCATGTATTTACATTATACAGATGAAGTTTGAAGCAAATCGGGTAAAAATAAGAGGTTGATTTCAAAGCATTTTGAAAGTGACACACTTCCTGCTGCCAGTTGGTGGCGCTATAACTTTGACTCGAAATAGTCACATCCATGTGATCGTCCTCTTACAGCGAACACACTGATGAAGTTTCATCAAGATATGTTAATGTATGCTGAAGTTATAACACACTTCCTGTTTCACGTTTCTCGCCATAATTTCGTTTCCTCGTCACGGCCAAACCGTTTGAGATATCAAAAATCCCCTCACAAACTTTCATCCTCAATGTCTTGACTTCTTGCACACCGAGTTTGGTTGTGATTGGTAAACACATGCGTTGTAATTTGATGTATTTCTCCTAGGACAACTATTCAAACAACCCATAATTCTCAACTTCCATTTTAATTGTCGTAAAACTTAGAGCACGAAAGTTGTTTGGCCTGATGTGATCTATAATTGTACCGAGTTTCATATTAATTCACGCAAGTGTGTTTGATTTATGAACAAATGTTCGAATCCCAGTCCAGGGGGCGCTGTCGAGCCGCCCTGCCACGCCCGATGACCAGCTTCAGCCCGGCCCTGATGGCCATGGGTTCTGACCCGTGTGCAAAGTTTCAAGAGTTTTAGAGGATGTTAAGGCCCCCGAAAATGCCAGAGAAGTCGCACACAGCAAATAAAGGGTTAAAATTAACCTGACAGGCGCCCCTCCTCTCACTCACACAGAGAGACACTGAGAGACTGGCAAAATTCTAAGATTTTCTCTACATTCAAACAAAGATATCTGACTTTCTGTGGGTCCTAGCTAATGAGTGTCAATTAGAAAGTTGTCCGGCTCGAGGAGTACAATATACATACCGATTTTTGTAACTCTAGTTAAAACTAACAACCCCACTTTTGTCAAAAGGTGGTGCTACTGAGCCCTCACCACGCCCGTTTCTGAAACTTTGCACATGTCTACTGGCTAATAAATGTGATGTGTCTGTCGAGTTTCATGCGATTTGAAGCATGCTAAGGGTCTCAAAAGCATCCTAAAAGAATGGTAAAGTTTGATGCGTTGCCACGGCAACAGTTTAAAAGATATCAAGAATCCATTCACAGGTCTACATCTGTCGTATATTTACATTATACGGATTAAGTTTGAAGCAAATCGGGTAAAAATAAAAGGGTGATTTCAAAGCATTTTGAAAGTGACACACTTCCTGCTGCCAGTTGGTGGCGCTATAACTTTGACTCACAATAGTCACATCCATGTGATCGTCCTCTTACAGCGAACACACTGCTGAAGTTTCATAAAGATCAGTTAATGTATGCTGAAGTTATAACACACTTCCTGTTTCACGTTTCTCGCCATAATTTCGTTTCCTCGCCACGGCCAAACCGTTCGAGATATCAAAAATCCCCTCGCAAACTTTCATCCTCAATGCCTTGACTTCATGCTGACCGAGTTTCGTGCCGTGTGTTTGAATTCTCTAGGAGGAGTATTGCACATTCCATTGCGAGCGTTTTACAAACAAACCTCAATAGCCAACTTCCTGTTGGGCTGGGGTAAAAAGTAATAGTTTGAGGTATATATGAACGATGAGATCAACATGTGTACCGAGTTTCATATTATTACATGCAAGCGTGTTTGAGTTATGGACCAAGTGTTCGGACCCCGTTCCAGGGGGCGCTGTCTAGCCCCCCTGCCACACCCAGGTACCATCTTCAGCCCGGCTCTGACGGCTGTGGAATCTGACCTGTGTGCAAAGTTTCAAGAGTTTTCAAACCCGTTAAGGGCCCCAAAAGCCGCTAAGAGTCTCAAAATCATCAAAAAAAAAGAATTTTAAAGTTTAATGCTCTGCCACGGCAACAGTATCAAAGATATCAAGAATCCATTCACAGGTCTTCATCTGCTATGTATTTACATTATACAGATTAAGTTTGAAGCAAATCGGGTAAAAATAAAAGGGTGATATCAAAGCATTTTGAAAGTGACACACTTCCTGCTGCCAGTTGGTGGCGCTATAACTTTGACTCACAATAGTCAAATCCATGTGATCGTCCTCTTACAGCAAACAGACTGCTGAAGTTTCATCAAGATCAGTTAATGTATGCTGAGGTTATAACACACTTCCTGTTTCACGTTTCTCGCCATGATTTCGTTTCCTCGCCACGGACAAACCGTTCGAGATATCAAAAATCCCCTCGCAAACTTTCATCCTCAATGTCTTGACTTCACGCTGACCGAGTTTCGTCGAATGTGGATCAAAGCTCTAGGAGGAGTATTTCAAATACCATTGCGAGCGTTTTACAAACAAACCTCAATAGCCGACTTCCTGTTGGGCTGGGGTAAAAAGTAAGAGCGCGAGGTATAGATGAAACGATGAGATCAACATGTGTACCGAGTTTCATATTATTACATGCAAGCGTGTTTGAGTTATGGACCGAGTGTTCGGACCCCGTTCCAGGGGGCGCTGACGAGCCCCCCTGCCACGCCCAGGTACCAGCTTCAGCCCGGCTCTGATGGCCGCGGGTTCTGACCCGTGTGCAAAGTTTCAAGAGTTTTCGAGCACGTTAAGGGCCCCAAAAGTGCCCAAAAGGTAGTAAAATAATAATTATTATAATAATAATAGAGAAGAAAAATAATCGCAAGGAAAACAATAGGGCCTTCGCCCTTTCAGGGCTTGGGCCCTAATTATAATAATAATAGTAAAGAAAAATAATCCTTAGGAAAACAATAGGGCCTTCGCCCTTTCAGGGCTTGGGCCCTAATAATAATAATAATCCTAAGGAAAACAATAGGGCCTTCGCCCTTTCAGGGCTTGGGCCCTAATAATCGTTAGGAAAACAATAGGGCCTTCGCCCTTTCAGGGCTTGGGCCCTAATAATCCTTAGGAAAACAATAGGGCCTTCGCCCTTTCAGGGCTTGGGCCCTAATAATAGTAAAGAAAAATAATCCCAAGGAAAACAATAGGGCCTTCGCCCTTTCAGGGCTTGGGCCCTAATAATCGTTAGGAAAACAATAGGGCCTTCGCCCTTTCAGGGCTTGGGCCCTAATAATCGGAAGGAAAACAATAGGGCCTTCGCCCTTTCAGGGCTTGGGCCCTAACAACACACTACTCATTTGTACAATCAAGGGATAGTTCACTTTGAAATTAATTTTTGATATGTTTTAGCTTATCTCAAGGGTATCCAAGATGTAGGTGTCTTTGTTTCCACAGTATTTTCAATTTTGATATTTTTAGGTCAAACCGTTGTTGTCTGTCAGTCATATAATGGAGGTCTATGGGGTCCACCTCAAAGAGCATGCACAGAGAAGTCCAAATTAAACATGATTTAATGACTCGTAAATGTAACATTGATGGCCTAAGACACGAAACGAGCGTTTATCAACGTGTATCAATGCAACGAGCGCAGACAGAAACGCCCTCACCCTCAGAGTACTTGGACGTGGCTGTGGTTACATGAGGTAAAAATGATATAAATACTGTTCGTTTTCTCACACAAACCGCTCGTTTCGTGTCTTAGGCCATCAATGTGTACTTCCATTTACGAGTCATTAAATCATGTTTAATTTGGACTTCTCTGTGCATGCTCTTTGAGGTGGGCCCCATATACCTCCATTATATGACTGACAGACAAGAACGGTTTACCTAAAAATATCAAAATTGAAAATACTGTGAAAACAAAGACACCTACATCTTGGATGCCCTTGAGGTAAGCTCAAGAATTCAAAAATTCATTTCAAAGTGAACTATCCCTTTAAGACCTAAACAATGATATGTCAGTGCAAGTTGCTTTCAGTTAAACAGAGCAAACATATATTTCAGTCAGGGACTAGCTTAAGCCTTGTCTGTGAAACCGGGGAAGTGTGTCAATCAAAACATGTTTTGCCCCAAGTGTTGGTTAACATTTACTGTAAGCATAATCATTTAAAAGATTGGAAAAAAGTCAAAACATTTGACTTGCACAAAAATAGTAGAATAATGCTCGGAAACGCTTATTGATCATCTCGACATCTTTCATGGTCCATTTTGAAGGCAAACTGGTTTGAGATCAGCAAAGAAATCTCAGCGATAAGCCTTATGGGATATCAGCACTCCAGTAAAACCAGTCTTGGCTCTGGGATGAATGATTAATGTGGCTACAAAGGCGGAACGTTTATGACATCATTTTACCCTCTGGAACATGGAATGTGTCAGATGTAAATGCAATCATTTGCCATTCTAATTACTCTCCAACCAATCTTTTTCTCCATCTCACTGGCAGAGTGATACATTGCACCAGCATTCACACGGCGGCACAGTCATTAGGCAAAAGTGGCGGCAATATCACATGCCTGGAATGTCGGCCCACGTATTTGGATCCGCACGAAAATATTTTGGACCGCGCTTCGATTCCTGCCCGCCACACGTCATCAAAGCCTTTAATGTTGGCTGGCTTAGGCGTGCACAATGTAGCAGGTACACTGTGCTCTTTGTTTACCCTCTTCTCTTACCAATCTGGTGCACAGATGGCTAACAATTATTTCTCTGTGTGCTCATTGCTGCTGGGAAACTACCAGCATGCTCTGAGATTGGTGTAATCTTTTATTATTTATGATTGTCTTAGATTTCTGGATCAGTATTTGAGCACAATCTGTTGAATAGCTGAGAGGCGCGACTGAACGGGGGAGGCGGAGGAGGAAAATTGAGTGTAAACAGAGCCGAGAGAAGTGGAGGAGCTACCGTAATGAAGCTGTGATATTGGGGCCGTTTAAACGCGAGACACACTCCCGAATTCAGCTGGATTTAATCCCATTACCACACGCTAAATATACAATTTGTTTTAAGCTCGCCGTCGGTTGTGTGTATGTTAATAAGCGGCATGCTGGAGGCGCTTTCAGGGAGACTTTTGGAGGGCACGGGCTAATAATTAGATTTCAAAAAGGAAGTCGATTTAAATCCTCATTTGAAGGGAAAATAAGAGGCTTAGTTTCACACTGTAGAACCGCATTCATTTGCATGGCGTTCGCTCTTATTAAGATCCTCGCGCCGTATGATATCAGAAATCTTAAATTAGCAAACGTAATGACCTCATTCCAGCCATATCACATGGCTGTTTTTGTTTGTTAAATGGCGAGCTATTGCGTGAACGTATAGGTCTCAGACCAGCGGTCAATGTCATTTCCAGCCGATTGTTTTGCAGGCCCACGGATCTTCTCGTCCCGGCGAGCGATCTCTCGCAGAAAGGCCAGAGTTCCAGCTAGACGCTCACTCTTAACACCAGGCCTCATCTCCTGTCAGAAATCCCACTCTATCCATCGATCTGTTGTTCCACGTAAAAGACATCTCTCTCTCTCTCTCTCTCTCTCTCTCTCTCCCCTGCCTCTTTTCTCGCTCTCTGGCTTCTCTATTATTCTTTGACTCTAGTCGTCCTTCTCATTTTTCTCCTCCTCTCTTACCGTATCACTCTATTACATTCCCTCTCTATCTCTCTCTCTCGTTTTCAACTTAATAATGGAATGGAGTCCCCCTCGGAGGCGGCACAGCACCGTAGATGGAGGAGTAATTTTTGGGGGGGAGCATGTGTCAGTCAGCAGCTATAGGAGTGCTTGTGCACAGGCAATTTTGCCTGGAGGAGCAGGGCTTTATTGCTTTTG
This sequence comes from Pimephales promelas, assembly GCF_988280905.1. NCBI lineage: Eukaryota > Metazoa > Chordata > Actinopteri > Cypriniformes > Leuciscidae > Pimephales > Pimephales promelas. The sequence goes on from NC_142778.1 coordinate 29,820,441, forward strand.
TGGCAGGAAATAAGAAAAGAGACTCTCCATGGTGTGGAAGTCATGAAATTACAGTATCTTGGAAGAAAATGAATAGGGGCCGTGTGAAGTAGAAGCCCCAGCCTTTGTTCTGTGAAAGTAGCACACACTGGCTGCCTGAGCCTGTCCCGACGTCACATGGAGTACATGGTGGAGCTCATGTGTGGGACAAGAAACAAATGCAAAATGTATTATTTTATTTTTTTTACCAAAAATATTTTATTTGCAGAATGTTAATGCCCTTTAGCTTCAACAAAAGAGTGATATACGTGAAATCTAGGGTTGGGAATGGCTAGACTAGACCTTGAAGTTGAACATTTACTTGGCGTGAATGGAAGGAACGCTCTTTTTAGCTAATTTACGGAAATGTTTGTACAAGATGTGTTTTGGTTTTATCCATCCTTTTAATTGTATTTACTGATGTTGTTTTTAACTGTTGTTCTTAATAATCATAATCATATGGTGAGGCAAGAGATAACTTGGTAATGGTATGGTATATTCCAATTAAAGTAAGAGTGGGACAGATGTGTATACAAGATGGCTGTCACCAAAGCAAGAGACTAGTTGCTGGATTGTGGTTTTAGAGTAATTTTAGACAAGGTTATTGTAGCACTGCTTGACCACAGTAAAACTCTGGCCTCAATTGCTGAAGAGGGCAGTTGGTACTTTTTTTTGTACCTAACAGTTCTAGTTTTTATTAATAACTTTTGCACTATTTATACATTTTGCACATCTTCTTGTAATAAACATATTTTTGGATGCCAACATCGTTTACATCTCAGTGCGATTCTTCTTGTGAACGCTTGGGTCCCTATCACAGGAACTGAGTTCTGAATATACTTTTAAAAAGAATGACAGAACCTAATGATTTTGGGCATTCGGTCTAGTTCACAGTTTTTGCATGTGCCGTTGGATTGCTGTGCTAAAAGCGATGCGACCTGTTTTACAGAATGCGGAAGTAAGTTGTGCATAGAGCCTATTGTTCCCTGCATTATACTATTCAGTTAGAAAAATACATTTAGACAAGTCTATTCCTCAAATAAATCAAGAACATTCAGTGTGATCAGTGAAGTTTGATTCTTCAGTGTATCCACAAACGATAGTTAACCCAAAAATGAAAATTCTGTCATAATTTACTCAAGTTGTTCCAAACCAGCACGTTCTCATCCTAAGGCATCATATACAACACTTTTACCATAAAGGGTGCCATGTGCGTTGGATGTCTACGCTTTGGCGAAAGTGTTGTATATGACGCCTTGGGATGAGAATGCGTTGTCCAAACCTGTATGAATTTCTACTGGAAATTCGTGTTTTGTTGTACACAAAAGAAGATATTTTTAAAGAATGTTGGTAACCAGACAGCTGGCGGCACCCTTAGACTTCCATAGTAGGAAAAAAATAATATTGATGTCAATGGGGTCCATCAATAAAAAAAAAATTTAAGAATATTTTACCACATTTTTTCTTTGTTATTTTACATTTACTATCGAAGTGAAACGGACTCGTCATTTGACAGCAAAATAGCATTTTTGTTTTCGAATCGTTTCTTCTTCAGATTCGAAAGAACTGTTGATGGAATCGTTAAGAAACCAGAATCATTAATTTCCTTAGATTTCTCAAGAACTGTCAAAGAGTTCTTCTGTTTCTCCCACGAGTGTGGTTTGGCAGATTATCTAAACAGAGGTCCTCTGGAGCACGGGGTACAATTTTTTTATCATCGTCATATCTGCGTTCGGTGCTTGTAATACATCTCTATAATCACACAACACCACTGTTGGCCAGACAACTGATAACTTAATCTGCCTCCTAATCCTTCTCAAAGCATTCACTTGCGCTGAAAGCCTTTTTTTTTTTTAAATATTACTTTAATGCATCACTTTGCATAATCGGTTTTGATGCGGGGTTATATCCGCCTGCATTTGTTAACTTGCTGAGTCCAGGGTCAGGTTGACTGGACAGCCATCCTTTCATTCCATTATAAGTCAATTAGAAGAATGAACTGCCGGACTGCTTATCTAGAAAAAGCGAATGCGTTTAGTAAAATATGAGTCATGGTTCATCATACGAACGAATACGTTGTTGCGTTTCTTTGGATTGCACTTTTAATACTTGTTTCCATGGCAACTATGTGCTGCACCTTTACAAAGAGATTATGTTTTGACTAAAGCATTCTTAATTCCAGCTTTGAAAATGAATATAATTTGTTTTTTATTAAGCCTTTCTGAGCAGATTTTGATTGAACAGTTGTGTGTGTGCGTGGCGGAAAGCAAGCATAGTGGCGTTCGGTGCATATGACATTCTGGAAGTGAGTAACAAGCACGTAGGAGATAACAACTTGGCATGTAGACAGCGCTCGAAACCTGCGGTGAGTCTCCTGGCATGGAAAAGCACCGAGCGACAGAGCAGTTATGAGAGCAGACTAAAGCTGTTTGTTGCAAGGGGGAGGAAACAAGCATCTTCTTTCAGAATTTATGGAGCCCCCTAAAGTCCATCAGGCTGGCGTGCACGTGACAATAACAGCCCTACTGTTTCATGCTTACATATTGAGGGTCCCTGCTACGCTTTCTGGCACATTGATGGCATGATGACCCAGTCCACCACCTGCAGCGCTCCCCGAGGGTGGCGTTCTCAGCCGCAGACAGACGACTCCCCCTTCTATCTGCTCAGACAAGTCTCCCTGTGATTGACCCACAATCCACTGGGCTTTCAGTTCCCATGGCAACAGATCTCCATGCAGTCTTGAAGTGATCTACAAAATAATGCACATCAACGTTCCTGTAATATGCTTCGCCGTCTCTCTCCCCAGCGCTCGCAGATGCTGGAAATCTGTCAGACAATTAGTTTTGCTTAGATTCATCACAGAACTGTCAGGCACAAAGCTTACATCAATCACACACACACTCCATTGATTTTATCTAACTGCTGCCGCAAGAAACGAGACCTTCGCAGATGTACAACAGATAGTGTTGATTTGTGTGAAACTACAAGAGAGGCAGAATCTAATTAGAATCGGATTAATCTTTTTTTTTTTTGGGGGGGGGGGGGGGGCATAAACTGACAATGATGTTGTGAACAGAGAGGGGGAGGCGTGTGAAAAACAGAAGCAAGATGCTAATGGCGTCGTCTTGTAAGGTGTGGCGGGTTTACACCTTGATTACGGCCCATTGTGTTCTTCATCCTTTGGGGACAATTTGCGCCAGCCCCTAAGAGAAATATAGCGAGAGAATCTCCAGCAGGGGTTGTTTGGGGGAACAGTGGCGAGCGAGAGGACCTTGTTGATCAGTGTGGAATAATAATGACACAATACTCCATTAAAATCTCCCTCCCAGTGACTAATCCCTCTCCACTTTAATGAGAGCGACCGAATCCAACAGAGACACGGAGCGGTTTGTGCTCTGGGAGTTCAAAGGAAAGGCTCTGGGAACTTTAGCGGCTCATTGTGAAATTGATGTAAATGCCGAAGTGAGTGTCGCTAGCAATTATCTAACGGCTCTGCTCTGGCCTAATCTGAGTGAGATGTGACTCGAAGAGAAAAGACGAGAGCGCGGATAACAGAGGGCCCTTTTGCCGCTGCAGCCACGGGTTTGACGCTAACAAGAGAGCGGAGGGGGTCGCGCCTTGTTTACGACAACACCGAAATCCCTTCGTAGGAGGGGGAAAAAATGATTCTCAAGTGTCATCGTCTCGCTGGTTTGCGGTTAACCTGAAGCTACGTGATGCTCTATGTTAATGGATTGCTAATCAACGATGGCACAAGAGAGGCTTTCAGTAGCTTTTTGTTGCGAAGAATGCCTGACAGGAGGTCAGACTTCAAGGGTTTGATATCACACAGTCTGCCAGCCTGAGCGGAATAAATGATGGCCGTTACCATTATGGAGGAGGAGAGGCTTTGTAAATGGGAGCATACAAGCCTCTTGACAGATGAGTCAGTCGCTGCGCACAATAGTCATTAATGCGGCTGTGTTCTCAAAACGGGACTCATTGTAGCATTTTATTGTCAGAGGCTGAATAGCATTAACCCTTGCTCTGAGGATATGAATATACTCTCAACAGATCCTCCAAATGAGGAAAAAATGACCATCTGACTGGTAGTGAAATATTAACAGGCCGGAGGGAGTGTGTGCGAGAGGCGTTTCTTTGGCCGTTAGGCCCCTACTAAAGCTGTGTAGACAGGGCTATTGATTTTTACGACAACACGGTGAGAAGGTCATTGTGGTTGAGAGGTTTTGGGGGATCTTTACTGTTCATTCTGCCAGTGTTTTACCCTTGGCGGTTCTAGCAAATTGCTAAGGCAGCTGTAGCTTTCAGTCACTCGCATGTAATGAAATCTTCGCTTGAAGTGATATCAAAATGAGTAGGATTGCGTTTATTAGCGACAGCCAGAGAAAACGATACCAAAATTAAACGACTGCCAGGTGTAACGATATACTCGTCACATGACCTGGTTCGATGCACAATACTAATCTCATGGTACTTTGCTTTGAACGAAGCTAAATTAGAGATACATTTGAATGTTTTTTTTTTCTAAATGAATACTTGGTAAACAAAAGAGCATTTCATTAAAAATGCTAAGTTTAAAGGAGTAGTTCACTTTTGAAAAAACTTTTGTTGATAATTTACTCACCCCCATGTCATCCAAGATGTCCATGTCTTTCTGTCTTCAGTCGAAAAGAAATTAAGGTTTTTGATGAAAACATTCCAGGATTTTTCTCCATATAATGCACTTCAGTGGGAACCAAATGGTTCAAGGTCCAAAAGACACTTTCAGTACAAACTGCAAACTGTTCAAAGGCCTTTAAACGATTCCAGACGATGAATAAGGGTCTTATCAAGTGAAACGATCGCTCATTTAATAAATAAATAACAAAGTTTAAGTTTTATAAGCTCAAATGCTCGCCTTGCTCTGTTCTGTGACGCACGTTTGTGACTCTCCTGTTCGAACCTGTTCATCAAAATGAAGGAATCTTTTTCCGAGTCGTTTGGTTCGTCTTGACTCTCCTGTTCGAACCTGTTCATCAAAACGAACGAATCTTTTTCCGAGTCGTTTGGTTCGTTGTGACTCTCCTGTTCGAACTCGTTCATCAAGATGAATTAATCTTTTTTCGTGTCATTTGGTTCGTTCAAAGAACGCAATGAATGGATTGACTCAGAGAACGATTCATTCATTTTGATGAACGAGTTCGAACAGGAGAGTCACAAACGTGCGTCACAGAACAAAGCAAGGCGAGCATTTGAGTTGATTAAAACTTAAACTTTGTGGGGTTTTTTTTTAATCAGCGATCGTTTCGCTTGATAAGACCCTTATTCATCGTCTAGAATCGTTTAAAGCCCTTTGAACAGTTTGCAGTTTGCACTGAAACTGTCTTTTGGACCTTGAACTACTCCTTTATTGATCTTGAATAGGCTTGGACTTTGTCCTACTCCCTCATGCACAGGGCAATGGTGACACATCAGAATAGATAATAAATTGCAATATATTGTTACACCCCCTAATGACTAATCATCATAAAGTCACATTCAGCCAAAGTATAAAATAATTTGACTATCAGAGTGCAGTGCGGAGACAATGCATTTCCGTTAGCTTGCAGCACGTATAGTGCTAATGCCTGTACTTGAGGCTTTAAGATATCAATGAGTGGCTGTTGATGTCAGAGAATTAGAATTTCAGAGTAGTAATTGGCTCTGTTTCCCCGCTGCTGGCTGCATTCAGCCTGGACCGGAGCCTCTGCCAACGGCTCCATCCCTTTTTGTTTGGCGACACTGTTCATGTCTGCATTTGTCCCTTTTGATAAGGCCTTTCATCCTGTTTGCATTGATTACAGCCTGACGAGTCACCCTGATACACTGTGGGCCATTCAATTCCCTTCACCACACACTAGGCCCATTGTGGGCTTGGAATGCGTGTGTGTGTGATTGCACTCTCTGTTCTCCTGGCTTTTAGGTACCAAGGCGCAAGCATGTCAGAGCCCTGGAGACAGCGCTGCGGCACAATACTCACTCATCACGGAAATAAGCCCTCCATTTTATGCTCCGTGAGCGGGAACGTTCCAATTGAATATGGTGGAGAGCGCATTACTCATTTATGGGCTGAGAGTTTACATTTCACCCTGGCTTCTTATGTGCGTCACATTAATGACCACATACTGAGCAAATCTGCATAAGGCACCAATCGGATGGTGATGAATGCTCTTGCAGATTCGACTATTTATCTGTGCCTTGTTTTCAGCGCGCATGCAAACATTAAGGGCTCACAAGATGTATAGCCTTCTTATGAACTGGCATTATACTAGCTACAGATGAGCCAGAACAGGAAAGAGCCATCCACGATGGAACATCGAAACACACAAGACGATCTGAATCACTGGAATATGTGCTCAAACGTCGGAGCGTGGCTGGATTGTATTCAGTCATGTGTTTATGTTGTGTATATGTGTACGTGTGGGAACTGGGCAGCGGCTCAGGTTGAGAACGGGGCAGGCGAACCTTGTTCTGCAAAGAATTAAAAGCACCTCTGCAAATAGTGGCATGTGTAAATTCTGGGGGTGGGAGTTTCACAGTGGCTGGGGTTTCCGTGTAAATAAACAGTGAGGAGGTCTGTGTGGTTGGAGGGGCCCTGGCCTTCTCCCTGGGGTTAGGCCTAGTCTTTTGTTGCTCTAAATCCAAGCACTTTCTATTGAGGAGGATGGGGGGTTGCCTGGGAGAGATTAGTCTGCCAGTTCTGACACCCACACACACACACATACATTCTCCTTCTCTTTCAGCCAAAAGAACAGCCCCTGATAAGCCCCCCTGATTTTTTTTTTTTTTTTATCAAAAGGATGGACAGAATCAAGAATATCAGTCACAGGCCAACCACAGAACATGACGTGTGTCTCTATGCATGACACCCTCGATTCAAAACCAAAACCACAGTCCATAAATACTAAAGACTTCACATCACTGAGCTGTAAGTAGTCCCAGACCTGGAATAAACATTAAGCAAATTCATGGTGCGTTGCATTTTTTTTCTTCTTCTACAAGACCACCCTGGTGTTTATTGTATATTATCTATATTGATATGCATATTATAAAATAGAAAAGTATGTAATACTCGAATACGAGAACAAGTAAACAACAATAGAAAGGTCTGTGATATGCAAATCCAAAAACAAGTAAACAAAATAAATAAAATAGGAATAGCTAAAAAACATAGGATAAGTTAGATATTTTTTTATTAAAAAAATATTTTAATAAATTATTAAAATATATTTAATTATATTTATATTTTTTTATATTATATTTATTTAAATATATTTAAATATATTTAATTAAAAAAAGAGATTTCTCTAAAAAAAATTAGATAAACATAAATAAAAATAATAATCACAAAGCAGTAATTGCTCTCTAAATAGAAAAAGTATGTAATACGTGAATACAAGAACAAGTAAACAACAATAAAAGGTATGTGATCTGCAAATCCAAAAACAAGTAAACAAAAGTAAAAACTATAATAATAAATAAAATAGGAATAGCTAAAAAAAAACATAGGATAAGTTCGATATTTTTTAATAAAAAGGAGATTTCTCTAAAAAAAAAGATAAACAAAGCTGTAATTGCTCTCTAAATACTTGTTTGTAAACAAATACCATCATGTTCAGACAACATTTTGCATTTTCTTAATGTATGTCCTTTTTCAAGAAATAAAGTCAACTTATACATTACTGCTGTAACGATGCTATTTTATTTGAGTAACATGTGATTACGAGCGAAGGGATTTTTTTTATGTTATTAAGTGTTTGCATGCTCCGCTCCTTTGTTTTATGTAAGGCTCTCATTACCACGTGGTAGTAACAGATTGTTTGAACTGGAAAGAAAAGCCATTCGAAGCTAATTAAGCAGCCATTCCAGGCACTATTCACGGGCAGAAGAGCGAGAAGCACAGGCATTTGTCAGCGCTTGACCCCGCGTGGTATTGATTGACAACAAACCTTCTTGAATGACAGCCTTAACCTTTACCGTCCAATTGCAGTCGAGAGAATATGAATGCAGCTCTGTGATTGGCTGAGAAGCTGTAAAGCCGCAAAGGGATCCCACGTGGGTGCAACAGAAGAAACTGCACGGGATTGGGCGCTTCTTCCTCTGAGTTCAGACATGGCCGTTGTTCACGGAGATCAAACCCGAACAATCATCGTATTCCCAAACGCTAGCTATCTGTGCATCTTGACGATATGTCATATTCGTGTTATGTTATGAAGGGGACATTAGCTTCAGAAAACTGAAAATAATGTTTTGTAAACAACCTGCGTTATTTAAAAAGGAAATTTAAATGGATTTGAAGTTATGCGTCTGATATACCTTCTTTAAATTGTGATTTATTCATTTTTAGCTGCGAGAAGTACACACAAACATTAATAATGTGTGTGTAATCTTATCGACATCATTTAATATACTGGTTTCCTCTTAAAAACTTCTAACCTACTAAACATGTAATGTTTTAACCGACATACATAATAAATAATAGTGTTTGTAATACACAATGCTGTTGTTTTCCTGCTCAGAACGTCGTCTGTGTCTATACTGTGACTGTGTTAGGTCTCCAAACAAAGACATTGACTGTGACATCGGTCCACTTTGTTCAAAAATACCTAGAAATGTTCATACGAGCTACCTGTTCTGATCTAAAATGGCGAGTATGATGTCATGCATCAGGATGCAGTCCCCACGTGGGGACGCGGCCCTGCAATTGGTAGGCAGGGCAAAACTCTCGGTTCTCTCATCTCATTGGCTAGCAAGAGGCGCTCTCGCAGTGGCTCAGCCCTCGTGTCAGTAGACTGTCTGTGTGTGGCACAGGGTTGCATTGCTGGACGAAGGGGAAATGCTCGAGCGGCGAAGAAGTACAACGTTACACTTTTAAACGTCCCAAACCTCTTCAAATTCGGAAGTATCGTTTTGGCAGTGTTTTTTGGGGATTACACGAACCTTTTTTTCGCGCCGTGGAGTTTGGCGTCTCTTTATTTCTTTGCTGATTCTCATCGAGTCGCCTCTTGTGATAGAGCGAGCGCGCGAGAGATGTTCGCCACCGTTCGCGTCAACCAGGAACCATATCTTTCTCTCAGAAATTGAAGCCGTGATTAACATTTCAGAAGTGGAACGGTGGAAGTGATTCGGCAGTTCGAGCGCACAGAGACAGGTACAGTGGGCTAGCAGGTTAGCTAACGACAATAGCTCGTTATCCAACCAACCAAGCTTTGAAACGCTTCTCACACTCACACGCTGACTGAGCTCATCACTTATCACTTTGTCGACTCATTTACGGGCTTCTTATTCGTTTTCTTTCAAGCAATGTGACGTGCTAAACGAGGTCCTGTCAAAATATCAGTTGCCAAACAAAGAAAAACACCAAATTTCTTCTCAATGTTCCTGTTTTTGTGTGTGTGTATAATAGTAGAGAATGTAGCGTTCGCTCGAGCGTGTAGTTTTTTTCCCCTGACACAATGAACGGAGTTGTTTTCAAAGTGCAGGTGAAAATACATATCGTCTCAACCGCAAGTGTACATGTCCAAACGTCATTTGTCTGAATGTAACGGTGTCCTCCTCGTCTGTTTGTTTATTTTTCATTGTTTGGGTTCCAGCAACAGAGATCTGAGAGGATTTTTGCCCCCAGCGTCCAGTTGGCTTCGTGTCCGGCTGATTTTTACAGTACAGTGGCGTGCCAGTGGACACCCCCCACCCAATAGACCTCCAAAAAAATAAAGGATACATTTCAAAATGTATCCACAGGGCCGGCATCCGGTAAGTGCATCTTGAACTGATATGGAACATAATTGCTACATCTGCATCAGTTTAGCTGGAGAGCAAGGGCAGAGCCGCCGTCCATGACGAACGACATCCTGATGTGCATGATGTGCACCTTCATTTGATTTGCTAAGCCCTGGTGCCTGTGATAATGCTTTGAAGTGAAAGAGCAGGGTGGTTGGAAGCACAATCAAGTGGGGTAAAGGCTCTTGTCAATAAAGTAGTTGATGTTGAATGGTAAAGAAATCATCTTTGTTCTCTAGTTTCACGTTTTTTCACAAGCACCTCGTTTAGAGAGAGGCTGAAAACAACAGCTTTTTTACAGGCGTAGTTTGGCACGCTCAGACCTATCCAAGCGAGGCGACCCCATTTCTCCCGCCGGTGTTTATGTGAGGCACTAAAACGGCAGATCCAGGACTGTAAAGATCCCCCCCCCCACCTCCGCCTCCTTTGTCAGAGCGCTACTGGTGCTCCAGCTATCTCCCAGATGTCACTGTAGCGTGGATGTCACCCCCAGCCCTCATTCAGGCTGAAATATTATAGCTGCTCTCCCAGGGCCCAGAATGCATTAGAGGCTCGCTCTGCAGTCGGTGGAAAACAAATTTGGTTCTCTGAGGATGTAATTGAGTTTGATTGATGTGATGGCTGTCTTTCAGGCGCCCCACCAGCCTGGTCAGCCAGGCTTCAAATTCACAGTGGCGGAGTCCTGTGACAGGATCAAAGACGAATTTCAGTTCCTGCAAGCCCAGTATCACAGGTAATAATTTAGAGTTATATGCCCGTAAAGTAGCTTGTACAATTACCGCTTGGCCTAATTGTGTTTCACAGGCGTAAGGGAGGAAAAATAAATCTAAATTGTGTTAAAAAAAAAAGTGTGCTTAATGGTAAAAAATGTGAAGTAAAAGTGCACCATATCGGTTATTAGCTAATGTTATGGACATTTAATTGTAGATGTTTTTTAATTTTTGATTGCTGCCGCTGACATCTAATATTAATTTAAAGTTATAGTGCATGATTATGACAGATTTAGCTCATAAAAGCATATTTATTTGTAGTACAATAATAATGGGCAACACTTTACAATAAGGTCTCATTTTTTAACATGAATGTATTAACAAACAAATTAGAAATACAATTGTTAAGGTAATTATTATTTTTTGTTAATGCAAGTTAATCAAAATACAGTTCATTGTTTAAGTTAAGAGTGCATTAACTAATGTAAACAAAAACAAGTTTTGATTTCCATAATGTATTAGATGTTGAAATTAACATGAATTAATATGAATAAATGCTGTAGAAGTAGTAATTGTTCATTCTTAGTTCATGTTAACTAATGAAACCTTATTGTAAAGTGGTACCCAATAAGGACATCTTATTTAGTGAATTGTTTATTATTATGTCTGACTTTAGCACTTTAGGGACAAAATTGTTATTTTATTTATTTGTGATATTATTATTACTCTTATTGCTTAAAAAAAACAGTGTAGGTTTTTGTTATCAGCTATAATATGAAAATTATTAAATTCGCTCATAAATGAAAATATAAGCAGAATTATTGTTGCGTCCCTTATTTAAAGCGTTAAAATTGATTTTTATTACTTTTAAAACGAAGCCTTGTAAAATGTGAATTTATTTGTTTAGCCTCATGTTTGCACTGTGGATTATTTTTGTGGGTGTAAGCAGTGAAAACACATGTTTGTTCAGTAGCTGATTTGTTTTGTTTTCCTCCCAGTCTTAAAGTGGAGTACGACAAACTGGCCAATGAGAAGACCGAGATGCAGCGCCATTATGTCATGGTAAGATTAGCCAATATGTAAGCTGCCATTACTAGTAGCTGGGGTGAAGGCAGATGCCTTGTTGCGTGTCTCTCTGTATGTGTGTGTTTTAGAATGTGTTTGTGAAACCCCCTCTGGTGCTTTTAGTTCAGCCTCCTGCTTTATTAAAGGGCCCTGACTGACTGCTCTTAGCCTCGGGCCCTTTCATACACCAACCCTTAACCGTAGGGGTCAATGACCACAGCATTGTCCCCTCTTCTCTCTCCCCCTTTTCTCTCCCCCTTCTCTCTACCTCCCTCTGTGTGTGGATCTGATTATTCTCCAAGGAGACGCTGCTCTCAGACAAATGCATGGCTGTAAATTGGGTGAGGGGTGATGGAGGAGTGCCAAAGGCGTCTGTGGGAAAATACTAGATCGCAACAGAAATCCAAAGTCTCTGCAGCGTTCCGTCTATGATAACACGATTTTATGCACAAACAAACGGCTACATAAATTCAGTGTTAATCTTAATCACGGGCTTAATCATTTACACAACACCAAAGCCCTAAATTCAATCGTAGACGTTCAGGAGATCAAAACAGCCTCATGTTAGGATTTATGATAGGGAGAGGAAAAACAAAGCTTTTCGCGGTGTAACTAAACAAGGTTAAACTGTGGAAGTGTATTCTCTTATCTTGTGTAAACACGCGAGCAATGACTTTAACCAATACCCAGGGACGCTAGTTAAACATTCCATTCACAGGAAAAAGCATGTCAGTCAGAAAGGGGAGGAGAGGTTAGGTAAACACATGTAGAATCCCCATGCTGACTGTTTGAGCTGATAGTGTCAAAATCTAGACGTGCTGAGGGATCGGGGTGTTTTTAAGTCTTTCTTTTTATTATTATTATTTTTATTTACTAGATTTTGCTAGGACAAGGTGAGGCGTTTTAAAAAAAATGAATATGGTTTACCAGAGTCATGAAATTGATAAAAAATATTAGTGGAAATGTTATTTCCTATCGTTTTTATTCTGCTTGAATATAATTTTTGGAAACAATGGAAATCCCACTTGGTTTTGAGGTCAGAGTTCCCATAACTTTGACCAATAAACTACTATTTTTCCCATAAAAAGATTTATGGAGATTTATTTGTCAGAACGTATGGGAACTCTGACCCCAAAACCAAGTGGGATTTCCATTGTAAACTTTTTATCGTTATAATTTAGAGAAAAATAACCTGCAGAAATGAGAGGCTGTTATGGAACATGATTTTGAAGTGCGCAGCCAGCAAAACCCTGTTCTCCTCTTTTTCCCTCATGTTTCACTAGAATCTGACTTTCTTTTCTCTACTCTCTGATGTTAGGTGAAAATGTTTGATGTGCCTCGGATTGAATAAAAAAACCTGAGTGTTTTTCATTTCTCTTTCTTTCAGTACTATGAGATGTCCTATGGGCTGAACATTGAAATGCACAAACAGGTATGTAGCCCTTTGATCCGTGTTCACACAATCTTTGAGTCACAGAGGATCCATGCACTGTGTGTGTAGACGTCAGTCAATGCAGTCACACCGGTGTGTTAGGAGACAAGTGAAGTGCACTCCTTAGAGATGATGAGAGAGACTGTAGACTGTGTTCTTTTGAGCAGCCGTTAGTATAAGCTAGAAGTCAGGACATTACAAGCGCACACACAGAGTCACGTCTCTTTTCCTGCTTGTGCCGAGTAGAGCGTGGTCAGACATCTTTGATAAGATTAAAGTCAGGACTTTGGCAGGAGGGGCCGTGTGATTTAATGACTAAAGGGAGCAGAGTCTGTCGAGTCCCTATTATGTCAGCACATTTAAGACACCCTTTATAAATTAATGCTAAGGGGAAAAACAGACTGCCATGAATTGATCCCCTCCAATCAATTCTTACCCTGCATTTTCTCTAGGGCTGCAACTAACATATATTTGAAAAAAATTGGATAATTGGTCATTTATATCTTTGATTTGAACATGTATTCCATATCTTGGAAGCGCCTGAAGCCAGCATCATGGCCACATGAAACTATATGACCTATTATGACCTTTTTTGAAGCATTGAGCAAGT